>NC_047022.1:37650036-37792111 GCF_902652985.1 Pecten maximus | reverse complement strand
AATAGATTTTGGGAAATTTTCAATAGTATTATTTTACCTGACTTTATGTTTTATAAAAAGTAGTGTAAAAATCGTTTATTGTGAGGGTTTTTGCCCCCAATAACCCCCTAAATTTAAAAATTTAAAAAGGGTTGGGTTTTTTTGGAAAAACGGTACGTATTATAATGATGTGTACTACAACCCTACGTATTATAGTGAAGGTGTGACATACGAGACGTAAGTATCGTGAGGTGGTGACATTGACATAATACGTACGTATTATAGTGAGGTGTGCATACGAATACGTAGTAATGACGTGTGACATACATACGTATTAAGTGAGATTGACTACAATACGTTATTATAGTGAGGTATGACTGCATACGTATTAGAAGTGAGGTGTGAACATAACAAGTACGTATTATAGTGGATGTGACTCCAATACGTATTATAGTGGAGGCTGACATACAATACTATTATATGAGGTATGACTACAGCAATACGTCTTATAGTGAGATGTGAGACTACCATACGTATTATAGTGATTGTGACATTAAATACGGATTCTAGTGATGTGACATACGATACTTATTATAGTGATGACAGACGATACGTATATAGTTAGATGGTGACATAACAAACCTATTATAGTGAGGTTGTGACACACAATCCGTATTAGAGTGACTGTGACATACAAATACGTATTATATGGACATGTTACATACAATATGTATTATCGTGAGGTGTGACATACAATACGTATATAGGTAGGTGTGACATACAATACGGATTCTAGTGATGGGTGACATACTATACGTATTATAATGATGTGTGACAATACAATCGTAATTATATGAGGTGTTGACATACGATACGTATTATAGTGAGGTGTGCCATTGACATACATACGTATTTAGTGAAGGTGTGCATTGACATACGAATTTATACGTGACATGTGACATACAATAACGTTTAAAGTGAGGATGTGACATACAATACGTATTATAGTGAGGTATACAATGCAATACGTAATTATAGTGAGGTGTGACAACAATACTTATTATAGTTAGATGTACATCAATACGTTATTATAGTGAGGTCTGACATACAATACGTATTATAGTGAGGTATACATAACACTACGGTATTATAGTGAGATGTGACATACAATACGTATATAGTGATGTTGACATATAAGCGTATTAGAGTGAGGTGTGAACATACGATACGTATGATAGTGAATGTGGACAATACATACGTATTAAGTGGATTGACATACAATACCTATTATAGTGAGGTGGTGACACACAAATACCTAATTATTATGTTGTGTGATTTCGATAACGTATTATAGTGAGATTTACACCAATACGTAGTATAGTGAGTCTGAAGACAATACGTATTATAGTGAGGTGTGACATACAATATGTATTATAGTGAGGTCTGACTACAATACGTTTAAAAGTGGAAAAAGTGGGTGCGACATACCTAAACGTCTTCTCGATTAGGTTTTACATACAAGAACTTCTTACGTGAGTGTGTTTGCCATACGGTCTATTTCGTCGCGCCTCGTTCTATTTTCCTAACAGGGGGCCGGAGAAGACCCCTGAACTTTTCTCCTACTTTCTCATTTGCCCGTCCTCTCCCTTCTTCCGTGCGGTGTGCCCTCCCATTACGTCTTTTATCATTTCTCTGGTGCCATAACTCTGTCTTCTCGTGCGTTTTGCCCCCTACCACATCCTTATTATCGCCACAACGTAAACGCTGCCCGTTGTGCCCTCGCCCTCCTTCTCTCTTGCGAGTTTTCCCTCCCCTCCGTTCGTTCCCAACGATCAGGTGCGTTTGACATACGGGAAAAATATGTATTATAGTGAGTGGTGACATACATACTATTTAAGTTAGTTGTACCCGACAAGACGTATTATTAGTGAGGTGTACCCCATCGCACTCTATATTATCATGCTGTGTGACATCTATATGTATTATAGTGAACTGGGTACATGAATGCCTATGAATGGCCTTTAAAAAAACCTTGTCTTCATATGTTGATGTGGTCATCGTTGATGTCGAAACGAAAGTTTTTTACTTTCTGCAATCCGTTTCTATTATCGTGTGTTAATTACTGTTAGTCCCACCTGCTCACCATCCGTGATATAATCGAAGGAATTCCACCCAGATCCGTGTACCCAAGTACATTCTCGCCTTTCTTCGCTGAGTCCGGGGCTTAACACCACATACACAAAATTTGGGTTGAAACCAATAATTTAATTATGTTTTGAATACGATGTTTTTTGTGAAAAATACAAATACGTTATAGGAGGGGAAAAATTTTTAAAGGGTCGATCTGTTTGTTGTGACATACAATTTTATTGGTTTGGTTCGGTAACAATTTGTATAGTGATTGCTTGTAAAACATTAAACAACATTATTTTTTTTTTTTTTTTTTTTTTTTACATTAAGTGAGGTTATCGTGAAGTGTTTTGCTAAAATCTTTATTAAAAAATAGGGTATTAAATGATGTGTGAAACGTTTTATATTATGTTTTCTAGTTTGATGGGTACAGGAATGCCTATGAATGGCCTTTAAAACCCTTTTTTTTCCTTTTTTCCATATTTTGATGTGGTCATCTTTGATGATTCGACAAATTTTTTTAACTTTCGGCAATCCGTTTAGTACGTTTGGTTAGGGTCCCACATGACCCAGACTCCCAACTAATACCGAAGGAGCCAATTTATGACGTCATCCTCGGGGTGAAAAATGGAGCCTGGCAACCACTGTCTGTTTATCTTTATTAACTGTTGAGAGGACACTAGGAGTCAATTCTGGTTATAAAGTTATAATCTTTGAACAAATACATCAATTTAACCTTTACGAATTTGTTAAAGAATCATCAGGATAATTGATTTTTCTTCTTGGTTTTATTTTGTGATTTTTTTTCCCGAGAAAAAATTACAATTAAGCTGCTAACACACCGACAGCGGGTTTGGCAGCTATTGACCAGATGCGAGTGACATTAGCTTTGTCTAGATAAATAAAGGAAAGCTAGTCGTTAATCAGACTCCATACGCACGCGTCTAAGGACTCGGGCGGTGTTGTTTGAGGTTCGGTTGAAAATACGTGGACACGACAAACTGTTTATTAATGACGTTAGTCTTACCAATAGATATCTTTATTTTAATAAACAGTATCTTAGTTGTCACATACTAGATTCTGATAGAATAACTCTCCCCGAAGTTACGAGCAAACGAGGGGGAAATCACAAAACACATGTTTATGTCCTAACAACGCTATGTGGATCTATTCGACCAACCAATTGTGATATATCTAAAACACACATTGTATTATAGAAACGAAACTTGTTGTGTCAAACCATGGCCGACAGGCGACCAGAGGCCGTTTTTTAAACAACACACAGTACTATTTACATTGTATAGCATCGCCCCCACGAAAATAAAACGTTTGACTTGCATGAGATACAGTTCCCAGATGGGGTCTGGCAAAAGTGTCCTGTGTATAACTCTAATAAAATAAAACGGCCGCCCCCGCCTGTCAATGACACCCCATGTAATACTTTTATTGTATGTAAGTGTCTTCTGACCAGTGGTCGAACAAAGAAAACAACCCCTGTGGTAGTATGCCAATATATACAGGTTTTCCTGTGTCCCAGGGGAGCTAATCTAGCTCGCCATATGGATATGGGAAAAAATGCGGAATCGCATGTTCGGAGTTCCAGACGCTTGTAATATATTACTAATGCATTTAGTTACAAGCATCAATTAATCTAATTAAAAACGGAATACGGGGATGGAATTCTTCAGTATTGTACGTAATAAATAAAATTGTTTCTCTCAGGGACCTCTGTGGTATAAGTGTTGATTTAGTTAAAACAAACCCAATGAGTAGGGTTAGTATATGAAGAAAAAAAGGTCACAGATTGTATATTTTTAGCGTTCTGTCGATGTTGTGACGGTTCGTTACAATCCGATGTCATGCGGGTAAGCTATTTGGAGAAGATCAATTTATTTTGATCTGTGATCCTCTAACTGTACAGATACCTGCCTCTAACTCATTGGGAATGTTTTGAATGTTGATACGCATCTATAAGTTTCAGATGTTAATTTTTGTCGTATTCAGCATATCTGGCATATATCAGTTGAACATAAAGTCCAAATCGTGTTTCAAAGTAATCTGTTGTATACAATAACTACGTCTACTCTATGGTGTCTTTGACATAACGTAACGTACCATGTTATCAAACAGTAGAGAAAACAAATGTCAATGAAGAATAGAAGCGATTGCTGGTTCAGTCTAATGTTTTAATGATACATGTAGAGAGAAAGGATATGACTCAAACAGGACACGATGTCGATTTCAATACATTGAGTTAAGACATAGATATGCTAGAAATGAGGCGTAACTAGATTTCTATGCTCGTTTTAATCAGACGATCTAAAAAAACGTTCAAAACTTGAAAATCAAAACAAATTCGTTTTGTTTGTTTCACATGAAACAAGATTAATTGACAACACGAAGCGTTCAACTGAAGGGTTTATAATATACAGGCTCGTGTTTATTAAAGGGTTCAATGGAAAGTGCAAATGTTTAGTCTCAATGAAGGATGCTGTTAAACTAAGTAGACTTGTTCTTAAATGACTGTAAATATGATATCATAAAGCATCAATCAATTCGCTCTGAGTCCTTTCACAGTGACATGTATCAAAACACAATTTGCAACATAACATTATTAACTGGAGAGTTGGAAGTTGGAAGCGCGACCAGCTTACGTTACTGATGTTAAGGGTCACGTCAGAAGGGTAGCATTGTTGTATTTCATAAAGAACGACAAAGGATATTTGATATCAAATGTCTTGTAATGGTAATCATGGTCCGTTATAAGGACTGGCTTTGCAGGAGGGGGGGGAGGGCAGATACGCTAACAGTATATGAATTTGATGATACTGGTATCACTACAACGCTTAAATTAAGCTTTTCCCCATCATCATAAGTGACGCCATGGACACAACGTTGATATACGAAAACTTTCCAGACGTATGATATATAATAATTGTATAACGGAAAGTGTTAACGTTGTACAATCTTGTCGGATGTACTCAAAGTTAGAATGCAAATAACAAAAGTAATTTTCGGAGTTGCACACTGCCAAAACAGATTCCACAGAATTTCGCTAACAATGTGATCGACACAGATGTAACTGCTCTCTCATATAGACCTAAAAGTAAATAGTACGAACAGCATATGATGTATTGATTAATTTTTTTTGGTTGAAAATGTTGGCCATGTTCTGTCTGTATCTGAAGGAAGGAAATGGAACCATTACTCATTCTACATGATCTAACATAATCATAAACCTAAACTGTGCTGGCTATGAATTCAGTCATTAAAGAGGGAAGCTTCGGCTAAGCCACCTGTATCATAAGGGAATTAACTCCACAAAAGAATGATTGACTAATAGAGTTAGCACTCCCTTATATCGAATCGCAGTACCATCGTGTTTTGTAGAGGTGGCAATCATTTTCTGTTCTCGATTAAATAGGGACCATCTTAGCTTATGTAAAATTATCGACATAATCAAAAAATAATCTCTCAAGAATTCTCCATGTTCTGTTTTGGAAATATACATGTATACTTAAAAAGCATCACTTAGAGTGGAACATGGAAAAAAACACTGAAAGTTTTAAATTCTTACCTTTTGGTCAAGTCCAATATTGCACCAATACAGCTTTTTAATTATATTAACCAATAAGCCTTTTATTCGCAAACAAAGATAAATTAAGAAAATTGTGTCTTGATAGTTACTGAGGTATTAGAGGTGTCCGAAGGGATAGTGGTGTATTAGAGGGGTGGGGATAGTGGTGTATTAGAGGGGTGATGATAGTGGTGTATTAGTGGGGTGGGGATAGTGGTTTATTAGAGGGGTGGGGATAGTGGTGTATTAGTGAGGTGGGGGGGGGAAAGGGTTTTAAGGGGGGGGGATGGGGGTTTTTTTTGGGGGGGGGGGTTTTTTTTTAGTGGGTGTGGGTATGGGGGGATTAGGGGTTTTGGGGGGGGGAAAGGGGGGATTAGGGGGGTGGGAAGGGGGTTTTTTGGGGGGGGGGTTTTTTGGGGGGGGGAGGGGTTTTTTATTGGGGGGGGAGGGGTTTTAGTGGGGGGGAATGGGTTTTGGGGGGGTGGGGATAGGGTTATTTGTGGGGGGGGATAGCGGTGTATTTTGGGGGGGGGGGATAGGGTTTTTAGAGGGGGGGGGATAGTGGTTTGGGGGGGGGGATGGGTTATTAGTGGGGTGGGGGGAAAGGGTGTTTAAAGGGGGGGGGAAGGGGTTTTGTGGGGTGGGGTAGGGGGTATTAGGGGGGGAAAAAGGGGTTTAAAAGGGGGGGGGGTAGGGTTTTTTTTTTTGGGGTGGGGGGATGCGGTTTTTTTGGGGGGATTGGGGGGGGGGGTGGGTTTTTTAGGGGGGGGGATAGGGTGAAGGGGGGGGGGATAGGGTTTGGTATAGGGGGGGGGGAAGGGGTTTTAGTGGGGGGGGGGGGGGGTTTTTTGGGGGGGGGGGGGGGTTTAGGGGGGGGGATGGGGTTTAAGGGGGGGGGGGTTGGGGGGTGGGGGGGTATGGGGGGGGGAATTTTTTATTAGTGGGGTGGGGGTAGGGTTGTTTTTGGGGGGTGGGGGTAGCGGGGTTTAGGGGGGGGGAAGCGGTTGTATTAGGGGGTGGGGGTAGGGTTATTAGTGGGGGGGAAGGGGTGATAATAAGGGGGTTTTTGGGGGGGGATAGTGGTGTTTGTGGGGGGGGATAGCGGTGATTAGTGGGGTGGGGTGCGGGGGTATTTGGGGGGGGGGGGGTATTGGGGGGGGGAAAGGGGGTATTGGAGGGGGGGGGGGATAGGGGTATTAAAGGGGGGGGGGGGTTTTTAAAAGGGGGGGGGGGTGCGGGTTTTTGGGGGTGGGGGGAAGGGTTTTTTAGTGGGGTGGGGAAGCGGGGTTTTTTGGGGGGGGGGATAGGGTTTAGAGGGGGGGGGATAGGGTTTTTAAAGGGGTGGGGATAGCGGGTTTAAGGGGGGGGGGGGAAGTTGTTTAATGGGGGGGGAAGCGGTGTGATTGTGGGGTGGGGAGCGGGGTTTTTTATTAGGGGGGGGGTAGTGGTGTATTAGGGGGTGGGGGGGGTTTTGGGGTTTAAGGGTGGGTTTTTGGGGTGGGGGGGGGGTTTTTTTTTTGGGGGTGGGGGACAGGGGGATTATGGGGGTGGGTTTGGTGTATTAGAGGGGGGGGGGTAAGGGGAAGGAGGGTGGGGGGGGGGGGGTTTTTAGGGGGTGGGGGGGTTTAAGGGAAAGGGGGGGGGATTCCCCCCCCCCCCCCCCCCCCCCCCGTTGGGGTGGTGGGGGGATAGGGGGTTGGGGGGGGGGGAACGTTTGTTTAGGGGGTGGGTAGGGTATTAGGGGGGGGGAAGGGTTTTTTTTTAGGGGGGGTAGGGTAGCGGGGATTAAGGGGTGGGGAAGGGGGGTTTTTGGGGGGGGGGGGGTGGGGTAAAGGGGGGGGGTGGGGGTTTTTTTAGGGGTGGGGGGTAGTGGGTTTTGGGGGGGGATGCGGTTTTTAAAAGGGGGGGGGGATAGGGTTGTTGGGGGGGGGGATTGGGTTTTTTTTAGGGGTGGGGTGGGGTTTGTGGGGGGGGGATAGCGGTTTTTTTTAGAGGGGGGGGGATAGTGGTGTATTGAGGGGGGAAAGGGTTTTTGGGGGGGGGGGTTTTTTGTGGGGGGGAAAGGGTGTATTTGGGGGGGGGTAGGTGTATTTTTGGGGGGGGGGATAGGGGTTTAGGGGGGGAAGGGGTTTTTGGGGGGGGGGATAGTGGTGTTAGGGGGGGGATGGTTTAGGGGGGGGATAGGGTTGTATTTTTGGGGGGGGGGATAAGCGGTTTATGTGGGGTGGGTAGGGGGAGAGGGGGGGGGATAGCTTTTTGGGGGTGAGGATAAAAAAAAAAAAACATGGGGGGGGGGGGGGGGGGGGGGGGGGGGGGGGGGGGGGGGGGGGGGGGGGGGGGGGGGGTGGGGGGGGGGGGGGTGGGGGGGGGGGGGGGGGGGGGGGTGGGGGGGGGGGGGGGGGGGGGGGGGGGGGGGGGGGGGGGGGGTGGGGGGGGGGTGTATTTGGGGGTGGGAAGGGTTTTATTTGGGGGGGGGATAGTGGTTTAGGGGGGTGGGGATAGGGTGTTAAGGGGGGGGATAGGGTGTATAGGGGGGGGGGGGGGGGGTTTTAAAGGGGGGGAAAATTTTATTAAGGGGTGGGGAAATTTTTTAGGGGGGGAAGGGTTTTTTTTGGGGTGGGGGATAAAGGGTTTTTTAAAGGGGGGGGGGTAGGGTTTAGTGGGGGGGAGGGGAGGGGGGGGTGGTTTTTAAGGGGGGGGGGATAGGGGTTTTTGGGGGGGGGGAAGGGTTTTTGGGGGGGGGAAACGGTTTGGGGGTGAAGGGGGTGGGGGGGGGTATTAGGGGGGGGGGGGGGGGTGTTTAGGGGGGGGGAAGGGGTTTTTGGGGGGGGGGGGTGGGTTGGGGGGGGGGGGGTTTTGTGGGGGGTTTTTGTGGGGATTAGTGGGGGGGGGTAGGGTTTTTTTTGGGGGGGGGGGGGTTTTTTTTTTTGGGTGGGGGGGGTGATTTGGGGGGTTGGGGGGGTAGAAGGGGGGGGGGTGGGGTTTTTTTTGGGGGGGGGGTGGGGGGGGGTTTTGGGGGTTAAAGGGGTGGGGGGAAGGGGGTTTTTGGGGGGGGATAGGGGGGGATAGGGTTTTGGGGGGATGGGGAAGGGGGGGGGGGGTTCCGGGGGGAAAAGGGGGGGGGGTAGGGTGTATTAGGGGTGGGGGGAGGGTTTTGGGGGGGTGGGGGGGGGGGAAAAGGGGGGGTTAGGGGGGTTTTTGGTTTATTAGGGGGTGGGGATAGCGGTTTATTAGAGGGGGTGGGGTTTGGGGGTTTTATTAAGGGGGGGGGGGTTTTAAGGGGTTGGGGGGGGTTTTTTTTTAAGGGGGTGGTGGGTGGGGGGGGGTGGGGTTTTTGGGGGGGGGAAATTTTATTGGGTTGGGGAAAGGGGGGTTTTTTGGGGGGGATTGTTTTGGGTGATAGGGGGTGGGGGGGGAAAAGGGGGGGGATAGGGGTGTTTGGGGGGGGGGGTGTTTTTTGGGGGGGGGGGGTTTTTATTAGTGGGGTGGGGGGGGTTTGTGGGGGGGGGGGGGGGGGGATGGGGGTGGGGGGGGTGGGGAAGGGGGGGGAGGGGTTTTTTAAGGGGGGGGTGGGTGTATTAGGGGGTGGGGGGGTTTGTGTTTAAGGGGGGGGGGGTTTTGGGGGTGGGGGGGGGCGGGTTGGGGGTTGGGGGGGGGGGGGGGGGGGAAAGGTGTTTGTGGGGGGGGTGGGGGGGTTTTTTAAGGGGGTGGGGGTAGGGGGGGGGGAAAAGGGTTTGGGGGGGAAAGGGGTTTTTTTGGGGTGGGGAAAAGGGGGGGGTGGGTTTTTTGGGGGTTTTGGGGGGGGGGGGGGGGTTTTTAGTGGGGGGGGAAGGGTTTTTTGGGGGGGGGGTTGGGATTAGGGGTGGGGGTGGGGGGTTTTTTAGGGGGGGGGAAACGGTTTATTGGGGGTAGGTTGGGTTTTTGGGGGGGGTTTTTTGGGGGGTTTGGGGGGGGGATAGGGTGTATTAGGGGGTGGGGATGGGGATTTGGGGGGGGGATGGGGTTTTTTGGGGGGGGGATAGGGGTATTAAAAGGGGGGGGGGGTATTTGGGGGTGGGGGGGGGGGGGAAAGGGTTTTGGGGGGGGGGGGGTTTGGGGGTTTTTGGGGGGGGGATGTGTAGGGGGTTTGGGGGGGGGGAAATTTTTTGGGGGGGGTTTGGGTTTTTTTAGGGGGGTGGGGAAGGGTATTAGTGGGGGGGGTAGGGGGGGAGGGTTTGGGGGGGGGGGGGTGGTTGTTGGGGGTTGGGGGGGGGGTGGGGGGGGTTTTTTTAGGGGGTGGGGATGGGTTGGGGGGTTGGGGGGGGGGGGTGGGGATGGGGTTTGGGGGGGGGAAGGGGTTTTTTTTTTGGGGTTTGGGGGGGTGGTGTATTAGGGGGGGGGTTTGGTTTTGGGGGGGGGGTAGGGTTTTTAAGGGGGGGGGGGGTGTTTGGGGGGGGGGGGGGGTTTTTTGTTGGGGTGGGGGGGTTTTGGGTGGGGGGGGGGATAAGGGGGGTTTTGTGGGGGGGGGGGGGGGTGTTTAAAGGGGGGGGGGATAGGGGTTTTGGGGGGTGGGGGATAGGGGGGATTAGGGGTGGGGGGGTTTGGTGTAGGGGGTGGGGAAGGGGTTTAATTTGGGGGGGGAAGGTGGTTTTTTTTTTAAAAAATTATGGGGGGGATTTGGGGTTTTTTGTGGGGGGGGAAAAGGGGGGATGGGTAAGCGGGTAATTTTTTGGGGGGGATTTTTTTGGGGGTTTTTTTTAAAAAAAAGGGGGGGAAAAGGGGGGTTTTGGGTATTTTTGGGGGGGGTTTTTTTTTTTTAAAATTGTGGGGGGATCTTTTTTAATGAGGTAGGGGATTGGGGGGAAAAATTTTATTGGGGGGGTATGGTTTTGGGGGGGGGGCGGGTATTATGGGGGGGAAATGGGTTTTGGGGGGGAAATTTTTGGGGGAAAGGGGTTTTTTGGGGGGGGAATTTTTTTAAAGGGGTTTAATTTAAAGGGGTTAAAGGGAAAAGGGGGGGGGTTTTAAAAGGGGGGGGGTCGGGAAAAGGGGGGGGGGTTTGGGGGGGGGGAAAAAGGGGTTTTTTGGGGTTTTTAATTTTTAAAAGGGGGGGGGTTTTAAAAGGGGGGGATGGGGAAGAGGGGTGGGGGGGGGTTTTTTTTTTTTAAAAGGGGGGGGGGGGGGTTTGGGGTTTTTTTGGGGGGGATTTGGGGGATTTGGGGGTAATAGGGTTTTTTGGGGGGGGAAGGGGGATTTTTGGGGGGGGATAGGGTGTAATGGGTGAATAAGGGGTTGGGAAGGGGGGCGGGGGGGGGGGGGGTTTGGGGCCCCGGGGATGGGGTGGGGGGGGCCCCCCCTTTTTTTAAAAACAAAGGGAAAAAAAACCCCCATGGCCTTATTTTTCCCTTTTCCCTTTAAGGCCCCCTTGCCCCCTTTCCCATCTGCCATAAACAATTGGAAAATTTTTTAAGGCACGAAAACCCTTTAAATACATATTTTTTTGCCAAAAAATAAAAAAACCCACCAATTTTTTATAAAAAAAACAACAATTTTTAAAATTTTTACAATGACCCCCTCACCCCGACACACCCCCTCGTACGTTTGGAATTGATTGAGATCGGCTGTGCCCCAAATGGTTCGTTTTCAGAGTAGTCAACATATATATACATGTGATTAAAGGGAAAAGAGGCTACGGGCGCTTACACAGAAAGTACTCATGTGAAACGAGGAAATCGGGGATGGTTTTAATTCGGTCACCAGAGTCCTGACAACCTGGACGTTTTACATGGTGTATATTGAAGTCACTATCCGCGAGGATTAAATGTCAACGACAAACTCTAATGTCGAAAATAAACACCTGTAACCCTAACAAAAGGATTGCAATAGGATAGTACACTGTATACACGGTACATATAGCTGTATACGACACACAGATGAGCCGTCAGAGATCTGCTTTGATTGCGGATCAGATTGATACGTAACCGGTATACATATATCAGTCTCCACTGAACCGTGACGCTAAACCGTGATACCGAAAGCCTACCGAATACCTAAACTGAACACACACTGTATATATCTACACTGAACCCACACTGAATACCTTAACTGTACCCACACTGAATATTTACACTGAACTCACACTGAATATCTCCACTGAACCCAAACAGAATACCTAGGCTATACTAAACCCACATTGAATATCTACACGGAAGCCACACTGAATACCTTAACTGTACCCACACTGAATATTTACACTGAACCCACACTGAATATTTATACTAAACCCACACTGAATATCTACACTGAACCCACACTGAATATTTATACTAAACCCACACTGAATATCTACACTGAACCCACACTGAATACCTTAACTGTACCCACACTGAATACCTTAAATGAACCCACACTGAATATCTACACTGAACCCACACTGTATATATCTACACTGAACCCACACTGAATATCTACACTGAACACACACTGAATATCTACACTAAACACACACTGAATATCTACACTGAACACACACTGTATATATCTACACTAAACCCACACTGTATATATCTAGACTGAACACAAATTGAATATCTACACTGTACCCACCCTGAATATCTACACTGAACCCACACCGAATACCTAAACTGAACACACACTGTATATATCTACACTGAACCCACACTGAATACCTTAACTGTACCCACACTGAATATTTACACTGAACTCACACTGAATATCTCCACTGAACCCAAACAGAATACCTAGGCTATACTAAACCCACATTGAATATCTACACGGAAGCCACACTGAATACCTTAACTGAACCCACACTGAATATCTACAATGAACACACACTGAATATTTATACTGAATACACATTGAATACTTAAACTGAACCCACCCTGACTATCTACACTGAACCCACACTGAACATCTACACTGAACCCACACTGAAAATATACACTGAACCAATCCTAATTATCTCCACTGAACACACACTGAATATCTACACTGAACACACACTGAATATCTACACTGAACCCACACTGAATATTTACACTGAACCCACACTGAATATCTACACTGAACCCACACTGAATACCTAAACTGAACCCACACTGAATATTTACACTGAACCCACACTGTATATATCTATACTGAACCCACACTGAATACTTAAACTGAACCCACACTGAATATCTACACTGAACCCACACTGAATACCTACAATGAACTCACACTGAATATATATACTGAACCCACCCTGAATATCTACACTAAACCCACACTGAATATCTACACTGAACCCACACTGAATATCTACACTGAACCCACACTGTATATATAGATACACTGAACCCACACTGAATATCTACACTGAACCCACACTGAATACCTTAACTGAACCCACACTGAATAGCTCACTGAACCCACGCTGAATATCTACACTGAACCCACACTGAATATCTACACTGAACCCACACTGAATACCTTAACTGAACCCACACTGATTAGCTCACTGAACCCATGCTGAATATCTACACTGAACCCACCCTGAATATCTACACTGAACCCACACTGTATATATATATACACTGAACCCACACTGAATATCTACACTGAACCCACACTGAATACCTTAACTGAACCCACACTGAATAGCTGTACTGAACTCACACTGAATATCTACACTGAACCCACACTGTATATATCTACACTGAACCCACCCTGAATATCTACACTAAACCCACACTGTATATATCTACACTGAACCCACACTGAATATCTATGTTGAGCCCACACTGAATATCTACACTGAACCCACACTGAATATCTACACTGAACCCACACTGAATATCTACACTGAACCCACACTGTATATATCTACACTGAACCCACACTGAATATCTACACTGAACCCACACTGAATATCTACACTAAACCCACACTGAATATCTACACTGAACCCACCCTGAATATCTACACTGAACCCACACTGTATATATATATACACTGAACCCACACTGAATATCTACACTGAACCCACACTGAATATCTACACTGAACCCACACTGAATATCTTCACTGAACTCACACTGAATATCTACACTGAAACCACGCTGAATATACATGTATATACTGAACCCACACTGAATATCTATACTGAACCCACGCTGAATATCTATACTGAACTCACGCTGAATACCTTTACTATACTGAAATTATACCGGAAACCATACTCATGATCAGTAGATGAAATATTGAGAGCACAAAAATACACTTAGCTAACAGTGCACAGCCGATATACTGTTTATTTTCTGATTACAAAATACATTAAGTTATATATCGCCGATTAACTGTTTATTTCAAACATTTTCTTTCTGGTTAATGTAATTAAGCACGTACTATGAAATGAAGGAGTGAAAGACCCGATCGTGATATTGTGCAGTTGTAACATTAGAAGGCAAATGGACAGACCGTAATTAGACGAAATCAAAACTAACAATTCCCTGTATGGTAATGATTTATACTATTTGCATTTCCTTCTTCATTTGATATTTTGACCGTATATGTAAATATGTTTTCAATTAAATGATAATTCATAACGTTTTTGTATTTTTCTTAATAATAGATATTCACAGCATGATTGCCCACCGTCGTTATGTATTTCCGAAGGCTAACGAAGAACTTCCGGTTCCGGTTAATGACCTTATGACAACATAAAAAGTACGTCTCCCAGAATCTTGTTACACCGCCAATGTTGTTATATCTCGAAAACATTGCCATTCGGTTATGTAACCAGACTTATGATTAAGGAGAGAAAACGCGCTAACTCATCAACGTAACATGGACTTTATCTCCACCATCTACACAGATGTAATAGTCACGAGAGATTCGATTCCTGATGCACGTGCATGTAAATCACGTAGAAAACTCGAGTACGCACACTTCATAACTGAAGAGTTTGTCGTAATATTTTGTAGCCCGTGTATAAACTCTCATTTTCTGACAACAATGTTTAAAACAGTATTTATAAATTCGTTTAATAGCAATGAAACAATATTAATATTTTTTTTCAAAATGTCCCCGTCTACAACATCAGCATCCTATTGCAAATACCAATGAGGCCCCGCAAAGGGACTACACATTTTAAAGTGTATGATTTATTAAGTTATCGATACTAATTGTAAAATAAAAGATATTGGTTATCAAATTTCAATATTTAATCCTGGCATGATGCACTTGGATCGATTTCTCATTATATATAAAAGAATCACATAGCCTGTGTGTTTTGGTAGTGTAGTAAAAACAACTGGAGAATCTACAGTCGCTCGGATTTCTATATTTCTGGGGTTTTTTTTATATAATCTTTTTATATCAATCATTAAGTTAGATATCCCTCGAAAAAATAAAAGTTATATTGAGAAGGTATTTCAAGGTTCAAATGTGTGGTAAAGGTAAGATTACAGCACCCCTGTCTCCAGACAATTACTTTAATGAAATGTAACTCTATAATTTTAGTCTTTTTCATACATCGGTTTTTTGTTATAAGAATTTCGCTGTAATGCTTATATTATGGATATATATACTATTTATTTCAAAATTATTCTAGATGTAAATATTATATATCCTGTTTCTCCTGTATGATAGAACAGTATATATAGTAATATATATATATAATAAAGATTTCTCTCAGTACAACTACGACAGGAAATTCAAATATATATCTTCGGATCACCAACACATAGTGTATATGATACATTGTGCTAATAAATAAATATATAACTTAGCAACACAAATGACGAAGGAAGAAAACTTTTTGACTCATGCCCTGACCGGGCCTCGAACTCACGATCTACGGCACCCAATCGCCTAGCCAGAAATACCCGCAGCCTATACCGCTGCGCCACATCGGCGTTCTTAAAAAGAACGTTTCAATGGCGCAGTGATGGTCGGAAGATATAGATTTGAATTTCCTGTCGTAGTGGTACCGAGAGAAACATATATAATATATGTACAATTCGTATCCATGTATGTAAATACATTGAGTTCCAGGTATTCATATCATCTTATAGACGACTTCCACAATGATCATGTCAGGGTATCGGGCCGACCATCACGTCGCCATTGAAACATTCTTTTTAAGAACGCCGATGTGGCGCAGCGGTATCGGCTGCGGGTGTTTCTGGCTAGGCGATTGGGTGCCGTAGATCGTGAGTTCGAGGCCCGATCAGGGCACGAGTGAAAAAGTTGTCTTCCTTCGTCATTTGTGTTGCTAAGTTATATATATATAATAATAAAGTTAAAGTGTCCATGTGACGGTAAATAATAATAAAATAAAAAGTCAAACAGATCTGCTGTCTCCCTGGTACTTTCGCGGCTACATCGTGAAGAGCGGCACGATATAGCCGCGAAAGTACTAGAGAGACAGCAGATCTGTATTTTACTTTTTATTTTATATATATATAACGTATATACATGTACGTGCGCAATATTAGCTGCACATGATTATACACGTACAAATGTATTCAATACATAAAGATCGCGTTATCTTTATCCCTAATTATTTTGCGCCGTTGTCCTGATTTGTAACCCGTCGACCATATCACCGTGGGGAAGGTTAACGGACTTGGAGGGCGCAGCACTTGCGTCCCCTTGCATATGGTATGCCGCGATTTTCTTGTTTTATCGGGTGAAACGCCCCAGTAGCTGACCGACGTGTCCACCTAGCTAGCCGACCGGACCGACGGTTAAGTCCCTCGATGAGTTCTGTAATATTGTGTGATTTAGGTAATGGACATCACAGCTTCCTGCCGCTTGTAGTTAGGATGCTTCACAGTGCGCGGGATTTGTACATGATCCGTGCTATGTCATATTTCAGGTGATTGTGTAGGATGAGGGAGACATCTCCCTTCACGATAGAACACTCTTCGTTTTCTCTTGACTGAAATCTTCATAACTTCGGGCTCGGAATCGTATTATTTTTCACCAGTAATGAATGTTATACTGGCCTTTCTGTCCCGACCTGTCCTACGGTACTGCTATATATACCTGTGCTTGATTTTTTATTTGGACGCAAATTAAAAAAAAAGGAGAAATATTGTTATTGTGAAATTGTTAAAACCATTTTGTGATTTGATAGCAAATGCCCGGTGGTTTACGATTCACGATGCTGTAAAAAAATACCCATCCGCATTCGGAAGCAATGGCTAGATTGAGGTGTTCCGAGTGTGGTCTGCGTTATGGGTTCTAAATCTTAAAGCACCGGTACGAATATGACAGATGAAGTTGGTATCACGAAAAGCTGGAACTATCAAATGGGAGTTTATAGTCACGTAGTCAATTATATATACATAACAATCATATTAGCTTGCTAAAAGTCCATCAGAGATTGTAGTAACACAATTGTATGAAGGAAGGAGTTGTATTCCCGAGGGTATAACATTACTCAAACACGTGTATAATACTCACGGATGTGGCGGAAATTAGCACATCACCAGAATAGATACATGATTAACGATAAGGGTTTTAATTATAGCCGGGTAGTCAGTTACTGGTCGTCGGTTTAAACATATTTGTATGACATATTTCGGACATTTTCGTCATGACATATACAGCCAAGATATGATAGGTCTCATCAAAATTACATATACAGCCACGATACAATACGTCTCGTCAAAATGACGTATACAGCCACGATACAATACGTCTCGTCAAAATGACGTATACAGACACGATACAATACGTCTCGTCATAATGACATTACAGCCACGATACAATACGTCGCGTCATAATCACATATACAGCCAGGATACAATACGTCTCGTCATAATTACCTATACAGCCACGATACAATACGTCTCGTCATAATGACATTACAGCCACGATACAATACGTCTCGTCATAATCACATATACAGCCAGGATACAATACGTCTCGTCATAATTACCTATACAGCCACGATACAATACGTCTCGTCATAATTACCTATACAGCCACGATACAATACGTCTCGTCATAATTACCTATACAGCCACGATACAATACGTCTCGTCATAATGACATTACAGCCACGATACAATACGTCTCGTCATAATGACATTACAGCCACGATACAATACGTCTCGTCATAATCACATATACAGCCACGATACAATACGTCTCGTCATAATGACATTACAGCCACGATACAATACGTCTCGTCATAATCACATATACAGCCACGATACAATACGTCTCGTCATAATCACATATACAGCCACGATACAATACGTCTCGTCATAATTACCTATACAGCCAGGATACAATACGTCTCGTCATAATGACATTACAGCCACGATACAATACGTCTCGTCATAATGACATTACAGCCACGATACAATACGTCTCGTCATAATGACATTACAGCCACGATACAATACGTCTCGTCATAATGACATTACAGCCACGATACAATACGTCTCGTCATAATGACATTACAGCCACGATACAATACGTCTCGTCATAATTACCTATACAGCCAGGATACAATACGTCTCGTCATAATGACATTACAGCCACGATACAATACGTCTCGTCATAATGACATTACAGCCACGATACAATACGTCTCGTCATAATGACATTACAGCCACGATACAATACGTCTCGTCATAATGACATTACAGCCACGATACAATACGTCTCGTCATAATGACATTACAGCCACGATACAATACGTCTCGTCATAATGACATTACAGCCACGATACAATACGTCTCGTCATAATTACCTATACAGCCAGGATACAATACGTCTCGTCATAATTACCTATACAGCCACGATATAATACGTCTCGTCATAATTACCTATACAGCCACGATACAATACGTCTCGTCATAATGACATTACAGCCACGATACAATACGTCTCGTCATAATGACATTACAGCCACGATACAATACGTCTCGTCAAAATGACGTATACAGCCAGGATACAATACGTCTCGTCATAATTACCTATACAGCCAGGATACAATACGTCTCGTCAAAATGACGTATACAGCCACGATACAATACGTCTCGTCATAATTACCTATACAGCCAGGATACAATACGTCTCGTCATAATTACCTATACAGCCACGATACAATACGTCTCGTCATAATTACCTATACAGCCACGATACAATACGTCTCGTCATAATGACATTACAGCCACGATATAATACGTCTCGTCATAATGACATTACAGCCACGATACAATACGTCTCGTCATAATGACATTACAGCCACGATACAATACGTCTCGTCATAATGACATTACAGCCACGATACAATACGTCTCGTCATAATGACATTACAGCCACGATACAATACGTCTCGTCATAATGACATTACAGCCACGATACAATACGTCTCGTCATAATTACCTATACAGCCACGATACAATACGTCTCGTCATAATTACCTATACAGCCACGATACAATACGTCTCGTCATAATGACATTACAGCCACGATATAATACGTCTCGTCATAATGACATTACAGCCACGATACAATACGTCTCGTCATAATTACCTATACAGCCACGATATAATACGTCTCGTCATAATTACCTATACAGCCACGATATTATACCTTTTATAACCACCATAAAGTCGTGAAATGTCGTTAATTTTTTTTTTGGAAAAATAATTCCGGCGACAAAAGATCAGATTTTTTTTTTATGCAACTTTCAACTTTCAAAGCAGCTTCGTTATTAGAAACAGTGTCGGCTATTATTGAGTCATATGATGACGTCATCAGGACAAACAGATTTTCGTCCTCGCAGAACCAGCAATATCAGCGTCATTTGAAATTATTCTTGTGACATTTTAAAAGTCAACAATATCTATTTTAACATTGATAACGCATGTCTCACTTAAAACAGACAAATGAATCTGAAATTAATCATAATTATTTATATAGATAGCATCGGTATCCCTAGCAACGCTGTGAGAAGGCAAGACGCTTGTAGCACCGGAAGTAAAAAAAACATTCGCGTTTTTCGTAATTGATGAACCAGAACCAAATAAGATATAGTCTTTTGATTAACATCTGAAATCGACTATGAGTGTGATATATGTCTCATATCGCAATTATGCACATTTCTGTATCTTTTTTAACCCAGCTTACATCAGTTCAAGTAATGAGTCACTGTTAAATTTACAGATATTTTCTGCGGTGGAACTTAACTCAATGTTTGAATACGATCGATTTGTTTATCATAAAGGAACTTCTTAAACTAGTCTTAATAAATACAATCAGACTTGGCAACTGATGATATCTCCATCGGTATCCCCACACACAGGCCTCTCACCAAACACTACAGACGAGCTGGCATATTCAACCATAACTAGTTGAATGGTGAAAAACATACTGAAGCACTTGCCCGTTAACACATTTATTGAGATAATAGCACGCATACACGTGGAAAAGTCCAGAAGAAGTTATCCCATTTTCTGTGCAGTCGAGATTCGTCGACACAATCTATAGACAGGTGCATGCTGTCAGGTGAGGACTAGTGGGAGGGGGTACAGGGTACTCCCTACACTTAGGCCCCCTGTGTTATTTCACGATACAGTAGGCACCGTCTCGGACCCGTGGTAAAACAGCACGAGACGGGCACGCGCTTGTGCACCAGACAGCAAGTGGAAACCACCAAATCGACATGTTATTGGTCCAAGAGTCTCGCGCAAGTGAACGCGTGCATCTCCTATAAGTATAAATAACATTGGGATGACACATTCAGCTCCTTACCAAATGTATTTACCTGTGAAAACAATTGATATGATTTCTATGGATATAATTTTCTTGAAAATCTGACAAATTAACTCTTAAAATGTGATTCATAACATGATGTCTATGAAATGTGTGATTCGATACCATGACGTCTGTGAAATTTGTTATACTTCAGTAAATTATGTGATTCGATAACATGACGTCTGTGAAATGTGAGGTTGGACAACATTTCGTCTGTAAATTGGGTGATTCGATACCATGACCTCAGTGAATTGTGTGACTCGATAACACGACGGTCAGTAAAATGTGGCTGGGTAATTGAAGAAGGACCATTGGGATTCCGGTAAACACACTAATAGTCACTGGTTGGTATCTGTGCCTTGACATATCCGGTCACTTCTAATCGGGTTCATGGTCATCCGAAAGGTGCCGAGAGAAGGCACCGCCATTGCTAGTTACCATGGCAATTGATGGCCGAGGCTTAGTGATCCTAATGAACCAACTAGCCATTGAGATAATGGTACGTATACACCAAACACAAACTGTTGGCGTTCAATTAACATAATTATACGCGTGTATAAATGAAACTCTTTGTACAGTATAGCATATATACATGTACGTTCAAGTGTATGTACAAATGGCATTCATTACAATAATGAAGTGTATAGTCTGACATAATGATTTGGATATAAATGATACTCATTATTATAATGATGTGGATATAAATGATACTCATTATTATAATGATGTGGATATAAATGATACTCATTATTATAATGATGTGGATATAAATGACACCCATTACTATAATCATGTGGATATAAATGACACCCATTACTATAATCATGTGGATATAAATGACACCCATCATTATAATCATGTGGATATAAATAACACTCAATGCTTTAATGATGTGAAAAGAGCTTGAAAATCGTGTAATTATTAGCATGTATATGCAAATATGTCAATGGCGTTTATTACTACAATGACAATACACAGTTTGGCATATTGATATTTTACAACGTTATATATTGCTATAATGACCTTATACAATTTAGTAAAACTCATACAAATGACATTAATTGCTTTAAAGATAAATAGGCGTGGTGATCAAAAGGTCAAGTACTACAATTTCGTGCTTTCTTCCTCTGTAAATTTGGAATCCCCTTTCAATTATTCTCTGTGTCGTTTACTCTACACCACAGGTGGCACCAGGTATATGTGATAGGAAGTAACGTTTGCTCCACACCAGTGTACTTCCGGTTGGAGGCATACATCAGGAACGGCACTCTATAAAAGACGATCTGGTCTAGTCTGGATCCGATTCATTGGTCCGATCTGGTCTCATTTTTCTGGCCTCAAATGTTGGTCTGGCCTCAAATGTCGGTCTAGTCTTAAATGTCGGTCTAGTCTCAAATGTTGGTCTGGTCTCATTGGTCTGGTCTCATTGGTCTGGTCTTATTGGTTTGGCCTCAAATGTTGGTCTGGCCTCAAATGTTGGTCTAGTCTCATTGGTCAAGTCTCATTGGTCTAGTCTCATTGGTCTGGTCTTATTGGTTTGGCCTCAAATGTTGGTCTAGTGTCAAATGTTGGTCTGGTCTCAAATGTTGGTCTAGTCTCATTAGTCTGGTCTCAAAGTTTGGTCTGTCTCAAATGTTGGTCTAGTCTCAAATGTTGGTCTGGCCTCAAATTTTGGTCTGGTCTCATTGGTCTGGCCTCAAAGTTTGGTCTGTCTCAAATGTTGGTCTAGTCTCAAATTTTGGTCTAGTCTCAAATGTTGGTCTAGTATTATTGGTCTGTACCCATCCTACACAGTAAAATATAACAAGTTACCTTACTTTGTCCTACCGTCAATATAACAAGTTAACCTTACTTTGTCCTACACAAATATAACAAGTTTACCTTACTTTGTCCTACAGTCAATATACCAAGTTTACCTTACTTTGTCCTACACAAATATAACAAGTTTACCTTACTTTGTCCTACACAAATATAACAAGTTTACCTTACTTTGTCCTACAGTCAATGTAACAAGTTTACCTTACTTTGTCCTACAGTCAATATAACAAGTTTACCTTACTTTGTCCTACACAAATATAACAAGTTTACCTTACTTTGTCCTACAGTCAATATACCAAGTTTACCTTACTTTGTCCTACACAAATATAACAAGTTTACCTTACTTTGTCCTACAGTCAATATAACAAGTTAACCTTACTTTGTCCTACAGTCAATATAACAAGTTACCTTACTTTGTCCTACACAAAAATAACAAGTTTACCTTACTTTGTCCTACAGTCAATATAACAAGTTACCTTACTTTGTCCTACAGTCAATATAACAAGTTTACCTTACTTTGTCCTACAGTCAACATAACAAGTTTACTTTACTTTGTCCTACACAAATATAACAAGTTTACCTTACTTTGTCCTACAGTCAACATAACAAGTTTACTTTACTTTGTCCTACACAAATATAACAAGTTTACCTTACTTTGTCCTACAGTCAATATAACAAGTTTACCTGACTTTGTCCTACACAAATATAACAAGTTTACCTTACTTTGTCCTACACAGTCAAATGTAACAAGTTTACCTTACTTTGTCCTACAGTCAATATAACAAGTTTACTTTACTTTGTCCTACAGTCAATATAACAAGTTACCTTACTTTGTCCTACAGTCAATATAACAAGTTTACCTTACTTTGTCCTACACAAATATAACAAGTTTACCTTACTTTGTCCTACAGTCAATATAACAAGTTACCTTACTTTGTCCTACAGTCAATATAACAAGTTTACTTTACTTTGTCCTACAGTCAATATAACAAGTTTACCTTACTTTGTCCTACAGTCAATATAACAAGTTACCTTACTTTGTCCTACAGTCAATATAACAAGTTCACCTTACTTTGTTCTACACAGTCAATCAATACCTAGTTAAAAAAATTACCATTGAAGGATAAGACTTTGTTGAAACCAGACCAGACACAATATTTGGACCAAACTAGACCAGACTATACCCGTTCAGACCTGATCAGACCAAAGTTCGGGACCAGACCAACGAGACCAGACCATGTTTTATAATACGCCATTAGGAACATCTGCCAACTTTCTTACGACAATTTGGCTAACATTGTTACTTACCGGTTACTGTACACCTGTCACTGGTTAATATCAGGGTGACTCAAACCTATATACAGCCAACACAGGGACCTGGGAATCTAGTCTCACAGGGGCCTGAGCTGTATTTCTGTCTTTGACAGGAGCTTTGGACTGCTACACTACCATCCAAAAATTCATTAATTATTTTTAGACAAATGTTAAAATTTAGTAAAATCGTTACATTTTGAAACAATACTCGTTTCTATTAATTAGTTCTTTTCTATTCATTCTATCACAATATACTTAATGGGTTATCGGTAGAAATTGTGTCTCTTTGAAAACAAATGTGTGTTTATAATGTTTTCCACAGTGAAACGTGAATGTGAATTTCCATCGCTACGGAATCTTTTAAATGACTTTGCGAAAATATGGACCGTTTACCGGGTTTGCTGCTCCTAACCCGGTTACGCTGTCTAGTGTATACGCTGGTCAGCGGTATGATATAGACTAATTAAGATAATTAAATTGATGTATACACAATTAAATAATAACACTCCAAATAGCCTGTTGTAGTAGTGACGATATAGCAGTCGATACCGGTACAGGTTCTGTGTTATCAGGTAAAGGATGTGTCTAACTTGTTATATGGGCTGCTCACACTACATGTGGGAAACTGGATACCCATATCGCTACTAATGGCTTAGCATCCTAACACGTGCATTCAATTAGACAACTTGAGGTAGAAAATTTGAGGATGATTCGGCGACTGCTATTGTCTGAGGAAACAACTAAGTTCAGGCATTGTCCACCGTGAGTTGGTGATCCAATACCCCCAAACAGTATCTTAACACTCCTTTTATGCGTCATTTGTCGTTTCTCGTGATACAATTATCTGGAATCGACTTGTAAGCACCGGGTGTCTCTAAAGAACCGAGGGTATTATCGTGTGTACATCTGGAACTCGTTGCAAAGTTAATGGTAGAATGCGCATGTTTGCTTTTTGATGAGGATAAGAAATGCAATATGTTTGATATGGGTTACTCTCAGGGGTTAAACCGTATACACAATAACGCTGTTTTTGAGTAATAAATATTTAAGATATTTTCCTTACAGTTATAGTAACTTGATTTCAGACATTAACTGGCAGCGTGTGTGTAGCATATCTCTCGTGACGGAAGCAACATGTTACGTTATAGGTGAGACTGTTGTACCCGATATGTGTTTCCCTTACTGCAGTCACGAATTCAGTGCCGGGCACACCATGTTCTTAAATGGACTGGTGACCTTAAAGCTCAAGGTCAATACAAAAGCTCGCTGGTATACACTGTGTATTAAACCCAAAGTATTCTACATTAAGTTTAGAATTTTGAATGCAGTACGTAACAGCGGGGCGATATAACAGGACACGTGTATCAACTATAGCAGTTTGTTATTGTTTGTAGACACAAACTGTATTGGAAGGTCTCCAAACCTTCCCACATGGAACCACGACCACCAATGCCTGACATCATACCGACAGTTTTGTATCAGTTATGTTTGTATCAATGTAAACAGCTGATCTACACGTTGGGGTGATCATGATAGGCATGCACGCGACATGGCGGTCGTGTTTATTGCCTGTACATTATGCAGTGAACGGGTAGTCTTGTCAACATTCCGAGAATTTCCCCGCGCTGTAAAATGTGCGCGTGCAGTTATATCGTACAGCTGACAGAGGGAAGACATTTTGTATTTCTGGTTACAGCGCTACATGTTTATGGTTCCTAGAGGGTGCCAAGTGTCGATGGGACGCCATGTGATATGATTCTGGTAACGTCTTCTTTCTCTTACTGTTTTTTATCTTAAGCCGTTTTAGTTTTGATAGAGGCACAACTGATCCATGTATGTTTTCCGTGTCGTAATGGCCTCCCTCCACTCTCGTGTCTCTGCCATGCGCAGTGGACATATTTCTAGTGTCAACTACTGTACACAAACAAGTTTTCGACTGGTTACACTGTCAGAAGCATGGTATATAGGGTAGTAGGCCGGACGTCGTACTGTCAGGAGCGTGATATAGGGTAGTAGACCGGACGTCATACTGTCAGGGGACGAGATATAGCGTAGTAGACCGGGCGTCGTACTGTCAGGGACGTGATATAGCGTAGTAGACCGGACGTCGTACTGTCAGGAGTGTGATATAGGGTAGTAGACCGGACGTCGTACTGTCAGGGACGTGATAAAGGGTAGTAGACCGGACGTCGTACTGTCAGGGACGTGATATAGGGTAGTAGACCGGACGTCGTACTGTCAGGAGTGTGATATAGGGTAGTAGACCGGACGTCGTACTGTCAGGAGTGTGATATAGGGTAGTAGACCGGACGTCGTACTGTCAGGAGTGTGATATAGGGTAGTAGACCGGATGTCGTACTGTCAGGCATGTGATATAGGGTAGTAGACCGGATGTCGTACTGTCAGGGACGTGATATAGTGTAGTAGACCGGACGTCGTACTGTCAGGGACGTGATATAGGGTAGTAGGCCGGACGTCGTACTGTCAGGAGTGTGATATAGGGTAGTAGACAGGACGTCGTACTGTCAGGAGTGTGATATAGGGTAGTAGACCGGACGTCGTACTGTCAGGGATGTGATATAGGGTAGTAGACCGGACGTCGTACTGTCAGGGACGTGATATAGGGTAGTAGACCGGACGTCGTACTGTCAGGGACGTGATATAGGGTAGTAGACCGGACGTCGTACTGTCAGGGACGTGATATAGGGTAGTAGACCCGACGTCGTACTGTCAGGGACGTGATATAGGGTAGTAGACCGGACGTCGTACTGTCAGGGACATGATATAGGGTAGTAGACCGGACGTCGTACTGTCAGGAGTGTGATATAGGGTAGTAGACCGGACGTCGTACTGTCAGGAGTGTGATATAGGGTAGTAGACCGGATGTCGTACTGTCAGGCATGTGATATAGGGTAGTAGACCGGATGTCGTACTGTCAGGGACGTGATATAGTGTAGTAGACCGGACGTCGTACTGTCAGGGACGTGATATAGGGTAGTAGGCCGGACGTCGTACTGTCAGGAGTGTGATATAGGGTAGTAGACAGGACGTCGTACTGTCAGGAGTGTGATATAGGGTAGTAGACCGGACGTCGTACTGTCAGGGACGTGATATAGGGTAGTAGACCGGACGTCATACTGTCAGGGACGTGATATAGGGTAGTAGACAGGACGTCGTACTGTCAGGAGTGTGATATAGGGTAGTAGACCGGACGTCGTACTGTCAGGGACGTGATATAGGGTAGTAGACCGGACGTCGTACTGTCAGGGACGTGATATAGGGTGGTAGACCGGACGTCGTACTGTCAGGGACGTGATATAGGGTAGTAGACCGGACGTCGTACTGTCAGGGACGTGATATAGGGTAGTAGACCGGACGTCGTACTGTCAGGGACGTGATATAGGGTAGTAGACCGGACGTCGTACTGTCAGGGACGTGATATAGGGTAGTAGACCGGACGTCGTACTGTCAGGAGCGTGATATAGGGTAGTAGACCGGACGTCGTACTGTCAGGGACGTGATATAGGGTAGTAGACCGGACGTCGTACTGTCAGGGACGTGATATAGGGTAGTAGACCGGACGTCGTACTGTCAGGGACGTGATATAGGGTAGTAGACCGGACGTCGTACTGTCAGGGACGTGATATAGGGTAGTAGACCGGACGTCGTACTGTCAGGGACGTGATATAGGGTAGTAGACCGGACGTCGTACGTGGATGATTTGTGTCGGCATTGACAGGGACCTTAGAGCGGTCAACCGTATAAACAAGGTAGAACAAGATAGTTGAGTTACATGTACATTTCCCACCTCACCAATAAGGTAACTTACCCGCACCTTAACAGACATATTTATATGATGTTAACCTTTCCGTACACGTTAGCTGTTGTATTGGGGGTCAATCTGCCGTGTCCAGGTGTGACATTTCAGTATGTTGGCACTATGAAATAAGCCTGAACCTTCAAGTTATAAAGTAAACAAACCCTAAACCTTACAGTTATAAAGTATACAAACCCTAAACCTTATAGTTATAAAGTAAACAAAACATTAACCCTATAGTTATAAAGTAAACAAAGCCTTAACCTTACAGTTATAAAGTATACAAACCCTAAACCTTATAGTTATAAAGTAAACAAAACATTAACCCTATAGTTATAAAGTAAACAAAGCCTTAACCTTACAGTTATAAAGTAAACAAAGCCTTAACCTTATAGTTATAAAGTAAACAAAGCCTTAACCTTACAGTTATAAAGTAAACAAAGCCTTAACCTTATAGTTATAAAGTAAACAAAACATTAACCTTACAATTATAAAGTAAACAAAGCCTTAACCTTACAGTTATAAAGTAAACAAAACATTAACCTTATAGTTATAAAGTAAACAAAACATTAACCTTACAGTTATAAAGTAAACGAAACATTAACCCTATAGTTATAAAGTAAACAAAGCCTTAACCTTACAGTTATAAAGTAAACAAAGCATTTACCTTATAGTTATAAAGTAAACAAAACATTAACCTTATAGTTATAAAGTAAACAAAACATTAACCGTATAGTTATAAAGTAAACAAAGCATTAACCTTATAGTTATAAAGTAAACAAAGCCTTAACCTTACAGTTATAAAGTTAACAAAGCCTTAACCTTACAGTTATAAAGTAAACAAAGCATTTACCTTATAGTTATAAAGTAAACAAAACATTAACCTTATAGTTATAAAGTAAACAAAACATTAACCGTATAGTTATAAAGTAAACAAAGCCTTAACCTTACAGTTATAAAGTAAACAAAGCCTTTACCTTATAGTTATAAAGTAAACAAAGCCTTAACCTTATAGTTATAAAGTAAACAAAACATTAACCTTAAAGTTATAAAGTAAGCAAAGCCTTAACCTTATAGTTATAAAGTAAACAAAACATTAACCTTAAAGTTATAAAGTAAGCAAAGCCTTAACCTTATAGTTATAAAGTAAACAAAACATTAACCTTACAATTATAAAGTAAACAAAGCCTTAACCTTATAGTTATAAAGTAAAAAAAGCCTTAACCTTATAGTTGTAAAGTAAACAAAGCCTTAACCTTATAGTTATAAAGTAAACAAATCCTAAACCTTATAGTTATAAAGTAAACAAAGCCTTAACCTTATAATTATAAAGTAAACTAAACAAACCATTAACCTTATAGTTATAAAGTAAACAAAGCCTAAACCTTACAGTTATAAAGTAAACAAAGCCTAAACCTTACAGTTATAAAGTAAACAAACCCTTAATCTTTTAGTTATAAAGTAAACAAAACATTAACCTTACAATTATAAAGTAAACAAAGCATTAACCTTATAGTTATAAAGTAAATAAATCCTAAACCTTATAGTTATAAAGTAAACAAAGCATTAACCTTACAGTTATAAAGTAAACAAAGCATTAACCTTATAGTTATAAAGTAAGCAAAGCCTTAACTTTATAGTTATAAAGTAAGCAAAGCCTTAACCTTATAGTTATAAAGTAAACAAAGCATTAACCTTACAGTTATAAAGTAAACAAAACCTAAACCTTACAGTTATAAAGTAAACAAATCCTAAACCTTATAGTTATAAAGTAAACAAAGCATTAACCTTATAGTTATAAAGTAAACAAAACCTAAACCTTACAGTTATAAAGTAAACAAAGCCTTAACCTTATAGTTATAAAGTAAACAAAGCATTAACCTTATAGTTATAAAGTAAACAAAGCATTAACCTTACAGTTATAAAGTAAACAAAGCCTTAACCTTATAGTTATAAAGTAAACAAAGCCTTAATCTTTTAGTTATAAAGTAAACAAAACATTAACCTTACAATTATAAAGTAAACAAAGCATTAACCTTATAGTTATAAAGTAAACAAATCCTAAACCTTATAGTTATAAAGTAAACAAAGCCTTAACCTTACAGTAATAAAGTAAACACAGCCTTAACCTTATAGTTATAAAGTAAACAAAGCATTTACCTGATATTGATAAGTAAATAAGACCTAACATCAATAGATTTACAGTATACTAAACAAAGAGTTTCTGTAAGTAAACCAGTACATCATCACGACAATATTATGTTAGAGTGGTTTTGATTACCGAGTCCTCGCTTTAGACTGCCACATCACAGACCGACAGAGAGATATCGTACTTTATGTCACTTTAATGTTATCCTCCAACCCAGTGACTTTCTCGGCACCCATAGCCTCACGGCCCCTTCTACCACTGCCACAGAGATGCTTACAGCACTATGTGTATACATACCTGCAAACGCTCAGACGACTAATTTCATATAACATTATCAACACGCATGCACGTACATTACATATGCAGAACGAAGTATCCAGTAGCATGTGTCAGTTCTTCTCTGTTTACTATTAATTGTATTTGACAGTTACATATATGCCTGTTACGGGAGGCATGTCGCCTCGCCTTGCCCTATGGCCAGAGAGAGGCCTGAACACGGAGGTTATAGGTAGGGATGTGTAGGTCAGTTTGTGGGGACTGTTTAATGCACTGCTGCTGCAACATGTATCACTTAGGATTTCCGGTAAGTATATGTTTTAAGACAATTGCATCTACTTCCGGTTGGTGCATCAAATGTTTATTTTGAAATGATTACAGCTACCACTAGAGAGAAAAAAACTTCTTCCTGTAGGAAGTGTATGATGAATTTACAAAGTTCCCGTAGGAAGTGTATGATGATTTTACAAAGTTCCGGTAGGAAGTGTATGGCGAGTTTACAAAGTTCCGGTAGGATGTGTATGGTGAGTTTACAAAGTTCCGGCAGGAAGTGTTTGGTGAGTTTACAAAGTTCCGGTAGGATGTGTATGCTGAGTTAACCAAGTTCCGGTAGGAAGTGTATGGTGAGTTTACAAAGTTCCGGTAGGATGTGTATGGTGAGCCTAAAAAGTTCCTGTAGGATGTGTATGGTGAGTTTACAAAGTTCCGGTAGGAAGTGTATTGTGAGTTTACAAAGTTCCGGTAGGATGTGTATGGTGGGTTTACCAAGTTCCGGTAGGAAGTGTATGGCGAGTTTACACAGTCCCGGTAGGAAGTGTATGGTGGGTTTACCAAGTTCCGGTAGGAAGTGTATGGTGAGCCTACAAAGTTCCGGTAGGATGTGTATGGTGAGCCTACAAAGTTCCGGTAGGAAGTGTATGGTGAGTTTACACAGTTCCGGTAGGATGTGTATGGTGAGTTTACAAAGTTCCGGTAGGAAGTGTATGGTGAGTTTACAAAGTTCCTGTAGGATGTGTATGGTGAGTTTACAAAGTTCCGGTAGGAAGTGTATGGTGAGTTTACAGAGTTCCTGTAGGATGTGTATGGTGAGTTTACAAAGTTCCGGTAGGATGTGTATGGTGAGCCTACAAAGTTCCTGTAGGATGTGTATGGTGAGTTTACAAAGTTCCGGTAGGATGTGCATGGTGAGTTTACAAAGTTCCGGTAGGATGTGTATGGTGAGTTTACAAAGTTCCGGTAGGAAGTGTATTGTGAGTTTACAAAGTTCCAGTAGGAAGTGTATGGTGAGTTTACAAAGTTCCGGTAGGATGTGTATGGTGAGCCTACAAAGTTCCGGTAGGAAGTGTATGGTGAGTTTACAAAGTTCCGGTAGGAAGTGTATGGTGAGCCTACAAAGTTCCGGTAGGAAGTGTATGGTGAGTTTACAAAGTTCCGGTAGGAAGTGTATGGTGAGTTTACAAAGTTTCGGTAGGAAGTGTATTGTGAGTTTACAAAGTTCCGGTAGGATGTGTATGGCGAGTTTACAAAGTTCCGGTAGGACGTGTATGGTGAGTTTACACAGTTCCGGTAGGACGTGTATGGTGAGTTTACAAAGTGTATTGTGAGTTTACAAAGTTCGGGTAGGAAGTGTATGGTTAGTTTACAAAGTTCCGGTAGGATGTGTATGGTGAGTTTACAAAGTTCGGGTAGGATGTGTATGGCGAGTTTACACAGTTCCGGTAGGATGTGTATGGTTAGTTTACAAAGTTCCGGTAGGATGTGTATGGCGAGTTTACACAGTTCCGGTAGGATGTGTATGGTTAGTTTACAAAGTTCCGGTAGGATGTGTATGGTTAGTTTACAAAGTTCCGGTAGGAAGTGTATGGTGAGTTTACAAAGTTCCGGTAGGATGTGTATGGTGAGTTTACAAAGTTCCGGTAGGAAGTGTATGGTGAGTTTACACAGTTCCGGTAGGATGTGTATGGTGAGTTTACAAAGTTCCGGTAGGATGTGTATGGTGAGTTTACACAGTTCCGGTAGGATGTATATAATGAGTGATGTACATTTGTATGTTGGTTCGGCTTGTGCATCAATATTGAGCTTTGTTTTAATGATGTTGTTTATCAAAAGATATGAACGCTATATTAGTCAGCGTGTAACTTAATATGAACATTAGCACTGTATTATGGTATCATGGTTGTGTTACTGTCCGTGGCTATTATCACTTTATGAAGTTGTGCCGATATCGGCTAATTCAAAATAGGTCGTGTTATAAATAATGCATGTGTCTAACAGGTAATCCGAGTCATATCTGACAGTCTAACTATACGAAATATAGGGAAATCCTATTTCTACGGAGAACTCTCTATGTATCCTGGTTATAACGCATAATCCCCATGTATCCTTGTTATAATGAGTACTCCCTATGTATCCTGGTTAAAACGAATACCCACTATATATCCTTGTTATAACGAGTACTCCCTATATATCCTTGTTATAACGAGTACTCCCTAAGTATCCTTGTTATAACGAGTACTCCCTATATATCCTGTTATAACGAGTACTCCCTATATATCCTTGTTATAACGAATACTCCCTATATATCCTTGTTATAACGAGTACTCCCTATATATCCTGTTATAACGAGTACTCCCTAAGTATCCTTGTTATAACGAGTACTCCCTATGTGTCCTGGTTATAACGAGTACTCCCTATATACCCTTGTTGTAACAAGTACTCCCTATGTATCCTGGTTAAAACGAGTACTCCCTATATATCCTTGTTATAACGAGTACTCCCTATATATCCTTGTTATAACGAGTACTCCCTATATATCCTTGTTATAACGAGTACTCCCTGTATATCCTTGTTATAACGAGTACTCCCTATGTGTCCTTGTTATAACGAGTACTCCCTATATATCCTTGTTATAACGAGTACTCCCTATGTAACCTGTTATAACGAGTACTCCCTATGTATCCTTGTTATAACGAGTACTCCCTATATATCCTGTTATAACGAGTACTCCCTATATATCCTTGTTATAACTTGTAATAACCGTGGTTGTCGAGTTATAACGTGTCATAACCGTGGTTGTCGAGTTATAAAGAGTAATAACCGTGGTTGTCGAGTTATAAAGAGTAATAACCTTGGTTGTCGAGTTATAGCGAGTAATAACCCTGGTTGTCGAGTTATAACTTGTAATTATCGTGGTTGTCGAGTTATAAAGAGTAATAACCGTGGTTGTCGAGTTATAACTTGTAATTATCGTGGTTGTCGAGTTATAAAGAGTAATAACAGTGGTTGTCGAGTTATAACGAGTAATAACAGTGGTTGTCGAGTTATAAAGAGTAATAACAGTGGTTGTCGAGTTATAATTTGTAATAACCGTGGTTGTCGAGTTATAATTTGTAATAACCGTGGTTGTCGAGTTATAACGTGTAATAACCGTGGTTGTCGAGTTATAAAGAGTAATAACAGTGGTTGTCGAGTTATAAAGAGTAATAACAGTGGTTGTCGAGTTATAATTTGTAATAACCGTGGTTGTCGAGTTATAATTTGTAATAACAGTGGTTGTCGAGTTATAACGTGTAATAACCGTGGTTGTCGAGTTATAACGTGTCATAACCGTGGTTGTCGAGTTATAACGTGTCATAACCGTGGTTGTCGAGTTATAAAGAGTAATAACCTTGGTTGTCGAGTTATAGCGAGTAATAACCCTTGTTGTCAAGTTATAAAGAGTAATAACCGTGGTTAGTCGAGTATAACGAGTTATCACTGTGACAGTCGAGATAGAACGAGTTATCACTGTGTTAGTAGAGTTTTAACGAGTTATCACTGTGTTAGTAGAGTTTTAACGAGTTATCACTGTGTTAGTAGAGTTTTAGCGAGTTACCACTGTGACAGATGAGTTATAACGAGTTATCACTGTGTTAGTAGAATTTTAACGAGTTACCACTGTGACAGATGAGTTATAACGAGTTATCACTGTGGTAGTTGAGTTATAACGAGTAATCACTGTGACAGATGAGTTATAACGAGTTATCACTGTGACAGATGAGTTATAACGAGTTATCACTGTGTTAGTAGAATTTTAACGAGTTATCACTGTGACAGATGAGTTATAACGAGTTATCACTGTGTTAGTAGAGTTTTAGCGAGTTACCACTGTGACATATGAGTTATAACGAGTTATCACTGTGACATATGAGTTATAACGAGTTATCACTGTGACAGATGAGTTATAACGAGTTATCACCGTGACAGATGAGTTATAACGAGTTATCACTGTGACAGATGAGTTATAACGAGTTATCACTGTGACAGATGAGTTATAACGAGTTATCACTGTGACAGATGAGTTATAACGAGTTATCACTGTGACAGATGAGTTATAACGAGTTATCACTGTGACAGATAAGTTATAACGAGTTATCACTGTGTTAGTAGAATTTTAACGAGTTATCACTGCGACAGATGAGTTATAACGAGTTATCACTGTGGTAGTTGAGCTTTAACGAGTTATCACTGTGACAGATGAGTTATAACGAGTTATCACTGTGTTAGTAGAATTTTAACGAGTTACCACTGTGAGAGATGAGTTTTAACGAGTTATCACTGTGACAGATGAGTTATAACGAGTTATCACTGTGTTAGTAGAGTTTTAACGAGTTATCACTGTGACAGATGAGTTATAACGAGTTATCCCTGTGGTAGTTGAGTTTTAACGAGTTATCACTGTGACAGATGAGTTATAACGAGTTATCACTGTGTTAGTAGAGTTTTAACGAGTTATCACTGTGACAGATGAGTTATAACGAGTTATCCCTGTGGTAGTTGAGTTTTAACGAGTTATCACTGTGACAGATGAGTTATAGCGAGTTATCACTGTGACAGATGAGTTATAACGAGGTATCACTTTGACAGATGAGTTATAACGAGTTATCACTGTGACAGATGAGTTTTAACGAGTTATCACTGTGACAGATGAGTTATAACGAGTTATCACTGTGACAGATGAGTTATAACGAGTTATCACTGTGACAGATGAGTTATAACGAGTTATCACTGTGTTAGTTGAGTTTAAACGAGTTATCACTGTGTTAGTAGAGTTTTAACAAGTTATCACTGTGACAGATGAGTTATAACGAGTTATCACTGTGTTAGTAGAGTTTTAACAAGTTATCACTGTGACAGATGAGTTATAACGAGTTATCACTGTGACAGATGAGTTTTAACGAGTTATCACTGTGACAGATGAGTTATAACGAGGTATCACTTTGACAGATGAGTTATAACGAGTTATCACTGTGTTAGTAGAGTTTTAACAAGTTATCACTGTGACAGATGAGTTATAACGAGTTATCACTGTGACAGATGAGTTTTAACGAGTTATCACTGTGACAGATGAGTTATAACGAGGTATCACTTTGACAGATGAGTTATAACGAGTTATCACTGTGACAGATGAGTTATAACGAGTTATCACTGTGTTAGTAGAGTTTTAACAAGTTATCACTGTGACAGATGAGTTATAGCGAGTTATCACTGTGACAGATGAGTTATAACGAGGTATCACTTTGACAGATGAGTTATAACGAGTTATCACTGTGACAGATGAGTTTTAACGAGTTATCACTGTGACAGATGAGTTATAACGAGGTATCACTTTGACAGATGAGTTATAACGAGTTATCACTGTGACAGATGAGTTATAACGAGTTATCACTGTGTTAGTTGAGTTTAAACGAGTTATCACTGTGTTAGTAGAGTTTTAACAAGTTATCACTGTGACAGATGAGTTATAACGAGTTATCACTGTGTTAGTAGAGTTTTAACAAGTTATCACTGTGACAGATGAGTTATAACGAGTTATCACTGTGACAGATGAGTTTTAACGAGTTATCACTGTGACAGATGAGTTATAACGAGGTATCACTTTGACAGATGAGTTATAACGAGTTATCACTGTGACAGATGAGTTATAACGAGTTATCACTGTGTTAGTAGAGTTTTAACAAGTTATCACTGTGACAGATGAGTTTTAACGAGTTATCACTGTGACAGATGAGTTATAACGAGTTATCACTTTGACAGATGAGTTATAACGAGTTATCACTGTGACAGATGAGTTATAACGAGTTATCACTGTGCTAGTAGAGTTATAACGAGTTATCACTGTGACAGATGAGTTATAACGAGTTACCACTGTGACAGATGAGTTATAACCAGTTATCACTGTGTTAGTAGAGTTTTAACGAGTTATCACTGTGACAGATGAGTTATAACGAGTTATCACTGTGACAGATGAGTTATAACGAGTTATCACTGTGACAGATGAGTTATAACGAGTTACCACTGTGACAGATGAGTTATAACCAGTTATCACTGTGTTAGTAGAGTTTTAACGAGTTACCACTGTGACAGATGAGTTATAACGAGTTATCACTGTGTTAGTAGAGTTATAACGAGTTATCACTGTGACAGATGAGTTATAACGAGTTATCACTGTGTTAGTAGAGTTTTAACGAGTTATCACTGTGTTAGTAGAGTTTTAACGAGTTATCACTGTGACAGATGAGTTTTAACGAGTTATCACTGTGACAGATGAGTTATAACGAGTTATCACTGTGTTAGTTGAGTTTAAACGAGTTATCACTGTGTTAGTAGAGTTTTAACAAGTTATCACTGTGACAGATGAGTTATAACGAGTTATCACTGTGTTAGTAGAGTTTTAACGAGTTATCCCTGTGTTAGTTGAGTTATAACGAGTTATCACTGTGACAGATGAGTTATAACGAGTTATCACTGTGTTAGTAGAGTTTTAACGAGTTATCCCTGTGTTAGTTGAGTTATAACGAGTTATCACTGTGACAGTCGAGATAGAACGAATTATCACTGTGACAGATGAGTTATAACGAGTTATCACTGTGACAGATGAGTTATAACGAGTTATCACTGTGACAGTCGAGTATAGAACGAAGTATCACTGTGTACAGTAGAGTTTTAGCAGTTATCACTGTGTTAGTAGAGTTTTAACGAGTTATCACTGTGACAGATGAGTTATAACGAGTTATCACTGTGACAGACGAGTTATAACGAGTTACCACTGTGACAGATGAGTTATAACGAGTTATCACTGTGACAGATGAGTTATAACGAGTTATCGCTGTGTAGAGTTATAACGAGTTATCACTGTGACAGATGAGTTATAACGAGTTATCACTGTGACAGATGAGTTATAACGAGTTATCACTGTGACAGATGAGTTATAACGAGTTATCACTGTGACAGATGAGTTATAACGAGTTATCACTGTGACAGATGAGTTATAACGAGTTATCACTGTGACAGATGAGTTATAACGAGTTACCACTGTGACAGATGAGTTATAACCAATTATCACTGTGTTAGTAGAGTTTTAACGAGTTACCACTGTGACAGATGAGTTATAACGAGTTATCACTGTGTTAGTAGAGTTATAACGAGTTATCACTGTGACAGATGAGTTATAACGAGTTATCACTGTGTTAGTTGAGTTTAAACGAGTTATCACTGTGTTAGTAGAGTTTTAACAAGTTATCACTGTGACAGATGAGTTTTAACGAGTTATCACTGTGACAGATGAGTTATAACGAGGTATCACTTTGACAGATGAGTTATAACGAGTTATCACTGTGACAGATGAGTTATAACGAGTTATCACTGTGACAGATGAGTTATAACGAGTTATCACTGTGTTAGTTGAGTTTAAACGAGTTATCACTGTGTTAGTAGAGTTTTAACAAGTTATCACTGTGACAGATGAGTTATAACGAGTTATCACTGTGTTAGTAGAGTTTTAACAAGTTATCACTGTGACAGATGAGTTATAACGAGTTATCACTGTGTTAGTAGAGTTTTAACAAGTTATCACTGTGACAGATGAGTTATAACGAGTTATCACTGTGTTAGTAGAGTTTTAACAAGTTATCACTGTGACAGATGAGTTATAACGAGTTATCACTGTGACAGATGAGTTATAACGAGTTATCACTGTGACAGATGAGTTATAACGAGTTATCACTGTGACAGATGAGTTTTAACGAGTTATCACTGTGACAGATGAGTTATAACGAGGTATCACTTTGACAGATGAGTTATAACGAGTTAGCACTGTGACAGATGAGTTATAACGAGTTATCACTGTGTTAGTAGAGTTTTAACAAGTTATCACTGTGACAGATGAGTTTTAACGAGTTATCACTGTGACAGATGAGTTATAACGAGTTATCACTGTGTTAGTTGAGTTTAAACGAGTTATCACTGTGTTAGTAGAGTTTTAACAAGTTATCACTGTGACAGATGAGTTTTAACGAGTTATCACTGTGACAGATGAGTTATAACGAGGTATCACTTTGACAGATGAGTTATGACGAGTTATCACTGTGACAGATGAGTTATAACGAGTTATCACTGTGTTAGTAGAGTTTTAACAAGTTATCACTGTGACATGAGTTTTAACGAGTTATCACTGTGACAGATGAGTTATAACGAGTTATCACTGTGTTAGTTGAGTTTAAACGAGTTATCACTGTGTTAGTAGAGTTTTAACAAGTTATCACTGTGACAGATGAGTTATAACGAATTATCACTGTGTTAGTAGAGTTTTAACAAGTTATCACTGTGACAGATGAGTTATAACGAGTTATCACTGTGACAGATGAGTTATAACGAGTTATCACTGTGACAGATGAGTTATAACGAGGTATCACTTTGACAGATGAGTTATAACGAGTTATCACTGTGACAGATGAGTTATAACGAGTTATCACTGTGTTAGTAGAGTTTTAACAAGTTATCACTGTGACAGATGAGTTTTAACGAGTTATCACTGTGACAGATGAGTTATAACGAGTTATCACTGTGTTAGTTGAGTTTAAACGAGTTATCACTGTGTTAGTAGAGTTTTAACAAGTTATCACTGTGACAGATGAGTTATAACGAGTTATCACTGTGTTAGTAGAGTTTTAACGAGTTATCCCTGTGTTAGTTGAGTTATAACGAGTTATCACTGTGACAGATGAGTTATAACGAGTTATCACTGTGTTAGTAGAGTTTTAACGAGTTATCCCTGTGTTAGTTGAGTTATAACGAGTTATCACTGTGACAGTCGAGATAGAACGAATTATCACTGTGACAGATGAGTTATAACGAGTTATCACTGTGACAGATGAGTTATAACGAGTTATCACTGTGACAGTCGAGATAGAACGAAGTATCACTGTGTTAGTAGAGTTTTAGCAGTTATCACTGTGTTAGTAGAGTTTTAACGAGTTATCACTGTGACAGATGAGTTATAACGAGTTATCACTGTGACAGATGAGTTATAACGAGTTACCACTGTGACAGATGAGTTATAACGAGTTATCACTGTGACAGATGAGTTATAACGAGTTATCACTGTGTTAGTTGAGTTATAACGAGTTATCACTGTGACAGATGAGTTATAACGAGTTATCACTGTGACAGATGAGTTATAACGAGTTATCACTGTGACAGATGAGTTATAACGAGTTATCACTGTGGTAGTAGAGTTATAACGAGTTATCACTGTGACAGATGAGTTATAACGAGTTACCACTGTGACAGATGAGTTATAACGAGTTATCACTGTGACAGATGAGTTATAACGAGTTATCACTGTGATAGTAGAGTTATAACGAGTTATCACTGTGACAGATGAGTTATAACGAGTTATCACTGTGACAGATGAGTTATAACGAGTTATCACTGTGGTAGTAGAGTTATAACGAGTTATCACTGTGACAGATGAGTTATAACGAGTTATCACTGTGACAGATGAGTTATAACGAGTTATCACTGTGACAGATGAGTTATAACGAGTTATCACTGTGACAGATGAGTTATAACGAGTTATCACTGTGACAGTCGAGATAGAACGAATTATCACTGTGACAGATGAGTTATAACGAGTTATCACTGTGACAGATGAGTTATAACCAGTTATCACTGTGGTAGTAGAGTTATAACGAGTTATCACTGTGACAGATGAGTTATAACGAGTTATCACTGTGACAGATGAGTTATAACCAGTTATCACTGTGGTAGTAGAGTTATAACGAGTTATCACTGTGACAGATGAGTTATAACGAGTTATCACTGTGACAGATGAGTTATAACGAGTTATCACTGTGACAGATGAGTTATAACGAGTTATCACTGTGACAGATGAGTTATAACGAGTTATCACTGTGACAGTCGAGATTATAACAAGTTATCACTGTGTACAGATGAGTTTATAACGAGTTATCACTGTGTAGTAGAGTTATAACGAGTTATCACTGTGACAGATGAGTTATAACGAGTTATCACTGTGTTAGTTGAGTTTTAACAAGTAATATCTGAAGTAGTCATGTTATAACAATTGATACTTGCAGTTGTGGAGTTTTAGCGAGTTACCCCTTTGATATTTAAGTTATAATGAGTCATTTCTGTTGTAGTCGAGTTATAACGAGCAATATATGTGGCTGTCGAGTTATAACGAGTAATGTCTGTGGCAGTCGAGTTATAATGAGTAACCACTGTGATAATCAATTTTAGATATAGCAATGGAACCGAATTAAGATATAATTAGCAATCGAACTTTCTATGTTAAATGCGACTAATGTTTCAAGGTTCTCTATGTATTCAGTTGAGGGGACATTGGTGGAAAGCTTATTAGATATGCTTCTGTAAACACAAAATGATCCAATCGCCCTTCCTGGAGAAATCCACACAGCAACCCTTATATTGCGGTAACTTTGGTGGGTGACGCCGCTGTCCTATATTTCGCCCTATTTTAAAAGCTGCTAGTGTCATTATATAGCGCCGTCCCACTGAAATGTCATGACCTGCACACCGATAGTGTGGTACCTGCTATTATGACTACTAATCCTCCCTACCGCACCGATTTAATACTAACTATCGAAACGGGGTTCGTCACTTAACCCTGTCTGTCCTCAAACGATACCTGTAAGTTCATACACCCCAAATCCTTCCTCACACTGGCTCAATGCCAAAAGCGAGATTGATACATCCATCGGGATGTTTTCTCTCTTTGTATGTGGTTAAAATGACCTCTTGGAGATGAAGGTTTGTTGTTTAGTACTGAAGTATCAATCAGTAATATTGTCTTGTGTCGAGGCAAGGTGTAATTGACAGGTGTTTAGTGTCCGCAGCCGTTCCCTGTATACATTTACCTGTATGCAATAAAATCTGTAAGAGAGAGGCATCTATACTCTGAAATGATTGGCAGGCAAAAATGTGCAAAAAAACCGTAATAGGTGCGGACATAAACACATCATTTTATCACGTGCAGCATGTTCGTTCTTTATCGCGGTTATTTTAGGCGTCGTAACCGAGACGCGATTATCGTACAATTGGTGTAATACTCGTACGAGTAGGACATAAACGGTCCTCGTTTTGTACTGAATTGATGACAGCACGATTGCCGGTGATTAATGCTATATAACTGAATCAATTACAACTAATTAATCACACATGTTATTTATCTGTCTGGTACATTTAACTGTGTATTTTACAATTCTCTGACAAATCCGCACCAGGGTTATTATACTCTGTGACTTGTAAATCGTGAGAGATACACAGTACGCGGACATCCATCATCGAACAGAGGAGATGATTGTTCTAGCAAACACAGTTATCATTTCGAGTTGTCAACAACATACACTTTTAAAGTATAAGCGTATATTGGTTAGAGTCATAGCGTCTTAGATGGCGAGAAACAAAAAGGTGTTATGAAGGATGTCGTTTGTGGGGGTTTTCACCAGAAAACGCGCAGTCTGAACGCCTTGCCAGAGATTCCGAGTGACAAACACAAAACTGATTTTGTAATTAAGAATACTTTATGTCATGCATCTTTCTGTGTAATTATGTTAATCTTTATCAGATTTGCATCAGTAAAGTGAACATCTGGAATTCATAAACCAAATACTTCATATTTAAGAGTACACGTGGGCTGATAATGGAAGCGGTTGTCGAGTTATAAAGAGTAATAACCGTGGTTGTCGAGTTATAACTTGTAATTATCGTGGTTGTCGAGTTATAAAGAGTAATAACAGTGGTTGTCGAGTTATAACGAGTAATAACAGTGGTTGTCGAGTTATAAAGAGTAATAACAGTGGTTGTCGAGTTATAATTTGTAATAACCGTGGTTGTCGAGTTATAATTGTAATAACCGTGGTTGTCGAGTTATAACGTGTAATAACCGTGGTTGTCGAGTTATAAAGAGTAATAACAGTGGTTGTCGAGTTATAAAGAGTAATAACAGTGGTTGTCGAGTTATAATTTGTAATAACCGTGGTTGTCGAGTTATAATTTGTAATAACAGTGGTTGTCGAGTTATAACGTGTAATAACCGTGGTTGTCGAGTTATAACGTGTCATAACCGTGGTTGTCGAGTTATAACGTGTCATAACCGTGGTTGTCGAGTTATAAAGAGTAATAACCTTGGTTGTCGAGTTATAGCGAGTAATAACCCTTGTTGTCAAGTTATAAAGAGTAATAACCGTGGTTGTCGAGTTATAACGAGTTATCACTGTGACAGTCGAGATAGAACGAGTTATCACTGTGTTAGTAGAGTTTTAACGAGTTATCACTGTGTTAGTAGAGTTTTAACGAGTTATCACTGTGTTAGTAGAGTTTTAGCGAGTTACCACTGTGACAGATGAGTTATAACGAGTTATCACTGTGTTAGTAGAATTTTAACGAGTTACCACTGTGACAGATGAGTTATAACGAGTTATCACTGTGGTAGTTGAGTTATAACGAGCTATCACTGTGACAGATGAGTTATAACGAGTTATCACTGTGACAGATGAGTTATAACGAGTTATCACTGTGTTAGTAGAATTTTAACGAGTTATCACTGTGACAGATGAGTTATAACGAGTTATCACTGTGTACAGATAGAGTTTTAGCGAGTTATCACTGTGACATATGAGTTATAACGAGTTATCACTGTGACATATGAGTTATAACGAGTTATCACTGTGACAGATGAGTTATAACGAGTTATCACTGTGACAGATGAGTTATAACGAGTTATCACTGTGACAGATGAGTTATAACGAGTTATCACTGTGACAGATGAGTTATAACGAGTTATCACTGTGACAGATGAGTTATAACGAGTTATCACTGTGACAGATGAGTTATAACGAGTTATCACTGTGACAGATGAGTTATAACGAGTTATCACTGTGTTAGTAGAATTTTAACGAGTTGTCACTGTGACAGATGAGTTATAACGAGTTATCACTGTGGACAGATGAGCTTATAACGAGTTATCACTGTGACAGATGAGTTATAACGAGTTATCACTGTGTTAGTAGAATTTTAACGAGTTACCACTGTGACAGATGAGTTTTAACGAGTTATCACTGTGACAGATGAGTTATAACGAGTTATCACTGTGTTAGTAGAGTTTTAACGAGTTGTCACTGTGACAGATGAGTTATAACGAGTTCTCCCTGTGGTAGTTGAGTTTTAACGAGTTATCACTGTGACAGATGAGTTATAACGAGTTATCACTGTGTTAGTAGAGTTTTAACGAGTTATCACTGTGACAGATGAGTTATAACGAGTTATCCCTGTGGTAGTTGAGTTTTAACGAGTTATCACTGTGACAGATGAGTTATAACGAGTTATCACTGTGACAGATGAGTTATAACGAGGTATCACTTTGACAGATGAGTTATAACGAGTTATCACTGTGACAGATGAGTTTTAACGAGTTATCACTGTGACAGATGAGTTATAACGAGGTATCACTTTGACAGATGAGTTATAACGAGTTATCACTGTGACAGATGAGTTATAACGAGTTATCACTGTGTTAGTTGAGTTTAAACGAGTTATCACTGTGTTAGTAGAGTTTTAACAAGTTATCACTGTGACAGATGAGTTATAACGAGTTATCACTGTGTTAGTAGAGTTTTAACAAGTTATCACTGTGACAGATGAGTTATAACGAGTTATCACTGTGACAGATGAGTTTTAACGAGTTATCACTGTGACAGATGAGTTATAACGAGGTATCACTTTGACAGATGAGTTATAACGAGTTATCACTGTGGTAGTAGAGTTATAACGAGTTATCACTGTGACAGATGAGTTATAACGAGTTATCACTGTGACAGATGAGTTTTAACGAGTTATCACTGTGACAGATGAGTTATAACGAATAATCACTTTGACAGATGAGTTATAACGAGTTATCACTGTGACAGATGAGTTATAACGAGTTATCACTGTGTTAGTAGAGTTTTAACGAGTTATCACTGTGACAGATGAGTTTTAACGAGTTATCACTGTGACAGATGAGTTATAACGAGTTATCACTGTGACAGATGAGTTATAACGAGTTATCACTGTGACAGATGAGTTTTAACGAGTTATCACTGTGACAGATGAGTTATAACGAGGTATCACTTTGACAGATGAGTTATAACGAGTTATCACTGTGACAGATGAGTTATAACGAGTTATCACTGTGTTAGTTGAGTTTTAACGAGTTATCACTGTGTTAGTAGAGTTTTAACAAGTTATCACTGTGACAGATGAGTTATAACGAGTTATCACTGTGTTAGTAGAGTTTTAACAAGTTATCACTGTGACAGATGAGTTATAACGAGTTATCACTCTGACAGATGAGTTTTAACGAGTTATCACTGTGACAGATGAGTTATAACGAGGTATCACTTTGACAGATGAGTTATAACGAGTTATCACTGTGACAGATGAGTTATAACGAGTTATCACTGTGTTAGTAGAGTTTTAACAAGTTATCACTGTGACAGATGAGTTTTAACGAGTTATCACTGTGACAGATGAGTTATAACGAGGTATCACTGTGACAGATGAGTTATAACGAGTTATCACTGTGACAGATGAGTTATAACGAGTTATCACTGTGCTAGTAGAGTTATAACGAGTTATCACTGTGACAGATGAGTTATAACGAGTTACCACTGTGACAGATGAGTTATAACCAGTTATCACTGTGTTAGTAGAGTTTTAACGAGTTACCACTGTGACAGATGAGTTATAACGAGTTATCACTGTGACAGATGAGTTATAACGAGTTATCACTGTGACAGATGAGTTATAACGAGTTACCACTGTGACAGATGAGTTATAACCAGTTATCACTGTGTTAGTAGAGTTTTAACGAGTTACCACTGTGACAGATGAGTTATAACGAGTTATCACTGTGTTAGTAGAGTTATAACGAGTTATCACTGTGACAGATGAGTTATAACGAGTTATCACTGTGTTAGTTGAGTTTAAACGAGTTATCACTGTGTTAGTAGAGTTTTAACGAGTTATCACTGTGACAGATGAGTTTTAACGAGTTATCACTGTGACAGATGAGTTATAACGAGTTATCACTGTGTTAGTTGAGTTTAAACGAGTTATCACTGTGTTAGTAGAGTTTTAACAAGTTATCACTGTGACAGATGAGTTATAACGAGTTATCACTGTGTTAGTAGAGTTTTAACGAGTTATCCCTGTGTTAGTTGAGTTATAACGAGTTATCACTGTGACAGATGAGTTATAACGAGTTATCACTGTGTTAGTAGAGTTTTAACGAGTTATCCCTGTGTTAGTTGAGTTATAACGAGTTATCACTGTGACAGTCGAGATAGAACGAATTATCACTGTGACAGATGAGTTATAACGAGTTATCACTGTGACAGATGAGTTATAACGAGTTATCACTGTGACAGTCGAGATAGAACGAAGTATCACTGTGTTAGTAGAGTTTTAACGAGTTATCACTGTGTTAGTAGAGTTTTAACGAGTTATCACTGTGACAGATGAGTTATAACGAGTTATCACTGTGACAGATGAGTTATAACGAGTTATCACTGTGACAGATGAGTTATAACGAGTTATCACTGTGACAGATGAGTTATAACGAGTTATCACTGTGCTAGTAGAGTTATAACGAGTTATCACTGTGACAGATGAGTTATAACGAGTTATCACTGTGACAGATGAGTTATAACCAGTTATCACTGTGACAGATGAGTTATAACGAGTTATCACAGTGACAGATGAGTTATAACGAGTTATCACTGTGACAGATGAGTTATAACGAGTTATCACTGTGACAGATGAGTTATAACGAGTTACCACTGTGACAGATGAGTTATAACCAATTATCACTGTGTTAGTAGAGTTTTAACGAGTTACCACTGTGACAGATGAGTTATAACGAGTTATCACTGTGTTAGTAGAGTTATAACGAGTTATCACTGTGACAGATGAGTTATAACGAGTTATCACTGTGTTAGTTGAGTTTAAACGAGTTATCACTGTGTTAGTAGAGTTTTAACAAGTTATCACTGTGACAGATGAGTTTTAACGAGTTATCACTGTGACAGATGAGTTATAACGAGGTATCACTTTGACAGATGAGTTATAACGAGTTATCACTGTGACAGATGAGTTATAACGAGTTATCACTGTGTTAGTAGAGTTTTAACAAGTTATCACTGTGACAGATGAGTTTTAACGAGTTATCACTGTGACAGATGAGTTATAACGAGTTATCACTGTGTTAGTTGAGTTTAAACGAGTTATCACTGTGTTAGTAGAGTTTTAACAAGTTATCACTGTGACAGATGAGTTATAACGAGTTATCACTGTGTTAGTAGAGTTTTAACAAGTTATCACTGTGACAGATGAGTTATAACGAGTTATCACTGTGTTAGTAGAGTTTTAACAAGTTATCACTGTGACAGATGAGTTATAACGAGTTATCACTGTGACAGATGAGTTATAACGAGTTATCACTGCGACAGATGAGTTATAACGAGTTATCACTGTGACAGATGAGTTTTAACGAGTTATCACTGTGACAGATGAGTTATAACGAGGTATCACTTTGACAGATGAGTTATAACGAGTTATCACTGTGACAGATGAGTTATAACGAGTTATCACTGTGACAGATGAGTTATAACGAGTTATCACTGTGTTAGTAGAGTTTTAACAAGTTATCACTGTGACAGATGAGTTTTAACGAGTTATCACTGTGACAGATGAGTTATAACGAGTTATCACTGTGTTAGTTGAGTTTAAACGAGTTATCACTGTGTTAGTAGAGGTTTAACAAGTTATCACTGTGACAGATGAGTTTTAACGAGTTATCACTGTGACAGATGAGTTATAACGAGGTATCACTTTGACAGATGAGTTATAACGAGTTATCACTGTGACAGATGAGTTATAACGAGTTATCACTGTGTTAGTAGAGTTTTAACAAGTTATCACTGTGACATGAGTTTTAACGAGTTATCACTGTGACAGATGAGTTATAACGAGTTATCACTGTGACAGATGAGTTTAAACGAGTTATCACTGTGTTAGTAGAGTTTTAACAAGTTATCACTGTGACAGATGAGTTATAACGAGTTATCACTGTGTTAGTAGAGTTTTAACAAGTTATCACTGTGACAGATGAGTTATAACGAGTTATCACGGTGACAGATGAGTTTTAACGAGTTATCACTGTGACAGATGAGTTATAACGAGGTATCACTTTGACAGATGAGTTATAACGAGTTATCACTGTGACAGATGAGTTATAACGAGTTATCACTGTGTTAGTAGAGTTTTAACAAGTTATCACTGTGACAGATGAGTTTTAACGAGTTATCACTGTGACAGATGAGTTATAACGAGTTATCACTGTGTTAGTTGAGTTTAAACGAGTTATCACTGTGTTAGTAGAGTTTTAACAAGTTATCACTGTGACAGATGAGTTATAACGAGTTATCACTGTGTTAGTAGAGTTTTAACGAGTTATCCCTGTGTTAGTTGAGTTATAACGAGTTATCACTGTGACAGATGAGTTATAACGAGTTATCACTGTGTTAGTAGAGTTTTAACGAGTTATCCCTGTGTTAGTTGAGTTATAACGAGTTATCACTGTGACAGTCGAGATAGAACGAATTATCACTGTGACAGATGAGTTATAACGAGTTATCACTGTGACAGATGAGTTATAACGAGTTATCACTGTGACAGTCGAGATAGAACGAAGTATCACTGTGTTAGTAGAGTTTTAGCAGTTATCACTGTGTTAGTAGAGTTTTAACGAGTTATCACTGTGACAGATGAGTTATAACGAGTTATCACTGTGACAGATGAGTTATAACGAGTTACCACTGTGACAGATGAGTTATAACGAGTTATCACTGTGACAGATGAGTTATAACGAGTTATCGCTGTGTTAGTTGAGTTATAACGAGTTATCACTGTGACAGATGAGTTATAACGAGTTATGACTGTGACAGATGAGTTATAACGAGTTATCACTGTGACATATGATTTATAACGAGTTATCACTGTGTTAGTTGAGTTATAACGAGTTATCACTGTGACAGATGAGTTATAACGAGTTACCACTGTGACAGATGAGTTATAACGAGTTATCACTGTGACAGATGAGTTATAACGAGTTATCACTGTGTTAGTTGAGTTATAACGAGTTATCACTGTGACAGATGAGTTATGACGAGTTATCACTGTGACAGATGAGTTATAACGAGTTATCACTGTGTTAGTTGAGTTATAACGAGTTATCACTGTGACAGATGAGTTATAACGAGTTATGACTGTGACAGATGAGTTATAACGAGTTATGACTGTGACAGATGAGTTATAACGAGTTATGACTGTGACAGATGAGTTATAACGAGTTATCACTGTGACAGTCGAGTTTTAACGAGTTATCACTGTGACAGATGAGTTATAACGAATTATCACTGTGACAGATGAGTTATAACGAGTTATCACTGTGTTAGTAGAGTTTTAACAAGTTATCACTGTGACAGATGAGTTATAACGAGTTATGACTGTGACAGATGAGTTATAACGAGTTATCACTGTGGTAGTTGAGTTATAACGAGTTATCACTGTGACAGTCGAGATAGAACGAGTTATCACTGTGCTAGTAGAGTTATAACGAGTTATCACTGTGACAGATGAGTTTTAACGAGTTATCACTGTGACAGATGAGTTATAACGAGTTATCACTGTGACAGATGAGTTATAACGAGTTATCACTGTGACAGTCGAGATAGAACCAATTATCACTGTGTTAGTAGTGTTTTAGCAGTTATCACTGTGTTAGTAGAGTTATAACGAGTTATCACTGTGGCAGATGAGTTATAACGAGTTATCACTGTGTTAGTTGAGTTTTAACAAGTAATATCTGAAGTAGTCATGTTATAACAATTGATACTTGCAGTTGTGGAGTTTTAGCGAGTTACCCCTTTGATATTTAAGTTATAATGAGTCATTTCTGTTGTAGTCGAGTTATAACGAGCAATATATGTGGCTGTCGAGTTATAACGAGTAATGTCTGTGGCAGTCGAGTTATAATGAGTAACCACTGTGATAATCAATTTTAGATATAGCAATGGAACCGAATTAAGATATAATTAGCAATCGAACTTTCTATGTTAAATGCGACTAATGTTTCAAGGTTCTCTATGTATTCAGTTTAGGGGACATTGGTGGAAAGCTTATTAGATATGCTTCTGTAAACACAAAATGATCCAATCGCCCTTCCTGGAGAAATCCCACACAGCAACCCTTATATTGCGGTAACTTTGGTGGGTGACGCCGCTGTCCTATATTTCGCCCTATTTTAAAAGCTGCTAGTGTCATTATATAGCGCCGTCCCACTGAAATGTCATGACCTGCACACCGATAGTGTGGTACCTGCTATTATGACTACTAATCCTCCCTACCGCACCGATTTAATACTAACTATCGAAACGGGGTTCGTCACTTAACCCTGTCTGTCCTCAAACGATACCTGTAAGTTCATACACCCCAAATCCTTCCTCACACTGGCTCAATGCCAAAAGCGAGATTGATACATCCATCGGGATGTTTTCTCTCTTTGTATGTGGTTAAAATGACCTCTTGGAGATGAAGGTTTGTTGTTTAGTACTGAAGTATCAATCAGTAATATTGTCTTGTGTCGAGCAAGGTGTAATTGACAGGTGTTTAGTGTCCACAGCCGTTCCCTGTATACATTTACCTGTATGCAATAAAATCTGTAAGAGAGAGGCATCTATACTCTGAAATGATTGGCAGGCAAAATGTGCAAAAAACCGTAATAGGTGCGACATAAACACATCATTTTATCACGTGCAGCATGTTCGTTCTTATCGCGGTTATTTTAGGCGTCGTAACCGAGACGCGATTATCGTACAATTGGTGTAATACTCGTACGAGTAGGACATAAACGGTGATCGAATCTCCTCGTTTTGTACTGAATTGATGACAGCACGATTGCCGGTGATTAATGCTATATAACTGAATCAATTACAACTAATTAATCACACATGTTATTTATCTGTCTGGTACATTTAACTGTGTATTTTACAATTCTCTGACAAATCCGCACCAGGGTTATTATACTCTGTGACTTGTAAATCGTGAGAGATACACAGTACGCGGACATCCATCATCGAACAGAGGAGATGATTGTTCTAGCAAACACAGTTATCATTTCGAGTTGTCAACAACATACACTTTTAAAGTATAAGCGTCATATTGGTTAGAGTCATAGCGTCTTAGATGGCGAGAAACAAAAGTGTTATGAAGGATGTCGTTTGTGGGGGTTTTCACCAGAAAACGCGCAGTCTGAACGCCTTGCCAGAGATTCCGAGTGACAAACACAAAACTGATTTTGTAATTAAGAATACTTTATGTCATGCATCTTTTCTGTGTAATTATGTTAATCTTTATCAGATTTGCATCAGTAAAGTGAACATCTGAATTCATAAACCAAATCGTTTCCATATGCCTTGTAATGAAGCTACCGTGTGTACAATACTTTACCCTTGTAATGAAGCTACCGTGTGTACAATACTTTACCCTTGTAATGGAGCTACCGTGTGTACAATACTTTACCCTTGTAATGAAGCTACCGTGTGTACAATACTTTACCCTTGTAATGAAGCTACCGTGTGTACAATACTTTACCCTTGTAATGAAGCTACCGTGTGTACAATACTTTACCCTTGTAATGGAGCTACCGTGTGTACAATACTTTACCCTTGTAATGAAGCTACCGTGTGTACAATACTTTACCCTTGTAATGGAGCTACCGTGTGTACAATACTTTACCCTTGTAATGAAGCTACCGTGTGTACAATACTTTACCCTTGTAATGAAGCTACCGTGTGTACAATACTTTACCCTTGTAATGGAGCTACCGTGTGTACAATACTTTACCCTTGTAATGAAGCTACCGTGTGTACAATACTTTACCCTTGTAATGGAGCTACCGTGTGTACAATACTTTACCCTTGTAATGAAGCTACCGTGTGTACAATACTTTACCCTTGTAATGGAGCTACCGTGTGTACAATACTTTACCCTTGTAATGGTATCGTTGTTGTAAACCGGATATGGAGATTTCATAACAACTTTTCATGTTATCTTAAACAGTTTATGCAATTTCTATATACAATTTTATATAATTATATATGTGCCTATGCAATAAAGTCAGTTAACTCAAACAAATGGATTTTATTTAAGGTCAAGTGGTAACAAATAGCAATATACATTACGACAAATCATTTCTATGGTAACAACGGGACCACCAATATCTCCATGCGCTGGCGCCTCGTTAGTATTTATAGAAAAAATCGTCCTTATTCCTACTATACCAACAAAGTGTAAAGCTTGAAGATCGCACGATTCATCGACTATGGAACGGAAGAAGGCTATCTACCTTAAAGCTGCTTTTAAACGAACGGTCTGATTAGTCGACAAGTATACTTAGAATTGTTTACAGAGCTGTCGACCAATCAGATATCCCGTTGCAAAACAGCTCTAAAAATGTAGCCTACTTCCGTTCCACAGCCTTTGCATCCTCAGCTATCACGACCGCTTTTGGTCCATTTCCCACGGTTTTCTGTGAAAAATCCGTTACCAGTCAAAGGCATCAGATGTACTTTCGACGGCATATCGATAAATGGGAAGTCGCGGGATGAGAGTAAAAAGTAATGTATCCGCCATCTTGTTGTTCTCCTAGTAACGTTTGTGACGTAGTATCCCCTTCGTGTTAAGAATAACATGCATTGATATTTAAGAATTCTAAACCAAGGTACGTTACTGAAGTTTACGTGTATTTGATATTTAAGTTGGATTGAACTTGGATTCAAAGTGCATCGGTTTTTTGTTTTCTATAATACTAACCTGATGCAGACGTCTGTGCTAGTCTGATTGGAGGGCCCAACCTGGTCATAACACTAACCAAGGTTGTAGGGCTTAGCCTTGTCATATGACTAAGTCTGGTCATAGGAATAAGTCTGGTCGTAGGAATAAGCCTGGTCGTAGGAATAAGCCTGGTCATAGGAATAAGTCTGGTCGTAGGAATAAGCCTGGTCGTATGGCCTAGCCCGGTCGTAGGAATAAGCCAGGTCGTAGGAATAAGCCCGGTCGTAGGAATAAGCCCGGTCGTAGGAATAAGCCTGGTCGTAGGACTAAGCCCGGTCTTAGGAATAAGCCTGGTCGTATGGCCTAGCATTTGGTAGAACTAAACTTGGTGGTAGGACTAAGCCTGGTGGAAGGCCTAGGAGGACTATGCCTGGTGCTAGGGCACTCATTTGAACATCGGCGAATATATAGATCTGAAGTCATTCACAACTACAAGTGTAAACTAAAGGAGAATGAGATGCATTATCACATAATTATAACAAACTGTGTCCATAAGCTCTATAACTCACTGGACTCAACGGACACATGCACTACAGTCAGTGAGTTACCGATTTATAACAGGGGAAATTGTCCGAATTAGCCCGACAATCATACTATATATAACGGGGAAAATGGTCCGAATTAGCCCGACAATCATACTATATATAACAGGGAAAATGGTCCGAATTAGCCCGACAATCATACTATATATAACAGAGAAAATGGTCCGAATTAGCCCGACAATCATACTATATATAACAGAGAAAATGGTCCGAATTAGCCCGACAATCATACTAAATTGTATATATTACGGGGAAAATGGTCCGAATTAGCCCGACGTGAGGTGTGAGACGGTGTTGATGACCTGCTAACCCCGTGGATTTTCCTCAAGCGTACAGGTATACTACATGTACGTACGAGCAGGTGTGATTAGCGTTATTGTCTCCGTCCATTGGAACAGACACCACAGGGAGGTCAGGGAATGTCTTTTCTGAAATCAATTCCTCAATGAACACACCCAGTGGTCATTGGGGTTCCCTTTGTGGTGTTACAATCGCATACCTTTGTTTAAAAACTCCCTATAAGCATTTTGTCTATGTCCTGGCAGGTAGTCCAGGGGTCTTTTGGTAGAGCTTTGAGGTCGGAGAGTCCGCTCGCGTGACTAAGACCACACTGTCCCGTAATCGCTGCTAAACATCTCCCCGGTAACGACATTTTTACCATCCGACTGATATCAATCTCGCTGTTACTTGGCACTTTGTGGAATATTTTCTAGTATAAGAGCAAGCCTCCTGGTGTAACGTCATACTGTGCTGAAATGCTACTGTTTGGAAACGTTGAGAGTATCCTACGTAAGAATACAGAGAGGGTAAGTCCGAGTGGTCATTGTAGACAGGTGTGGTTATACTGGTCACATGACTTAGTACAGGTGTGGTTATACTGGTCACATGACTTAGTAAGCCAATAGAAGAGTAATGCGAGTGTCACCAGACCTTGTATCTGACCAGACAGCTTACCCGGTAAGTCTCTAGAGTCAGACTGTCACAAAATAGATTTTCTTGTCGCATTGTAAAAATATTAAAATATTCTAAAAACACGCTTTTATTCAATAATAGATATGTTCGAAAGTTTTAAATAAAAAATCAAACGCTCGAACGCAATAATTATACCACGTATTCATATATCTATAATACCTTAACCCAAAACGGCATGTTATGTTGGTACATTATATCGTCTATTTGTTGTTGTGCTTATGTTAATCTGCAAGTTTCCTGCGAATACGTGGTGGTTTAGAACGCACGTGCATGCATGCGTTGTTTTTCAAAATTGTTTTCCAGACAGACCTACAGTAGGCACTAATCCCTATAGAGATCGTTTCGTACACGAAGTTAAATGTAAACAAATGAATAAATGTTTCCGTGCATATGATTTAGATAAAAATAAAACCTCTCGCGCATTTCTCTTCTACATTATACGTTACGTGGAGAGATGAGTTCTTCATCTACCAATTAAATCTTGTTTCAGGCAGTAGAATTCGGAACTCTCAAGCGAATACCGAGCGAAGATTGCCAATGACCTTTATTTGTTAACATCAACGAATATAACGTATTTTATAAAGCGTATGTATGTATAGTCTGCGGGATAAACAGGTATTGCGCACAGGAATCCTGAACACTAATGTCAGTCCCATTTACACTGTCTAAAATACACTTTACCAACAACAGTTACACGTGTTATCGCCGACCCAGTGTCTAAAAATAGTATATACATGTACATCCGTACTGATATTTTTGAATTATTAATGATTTATTTGAAAATTATTTATTTCATTCAGTATACTGTTGACAAATTTGGTGCAGGATACTTGACAAAGTCTGACTTTTGATTAGTGTATGCTTCTTCGTGTTGCAAATGAATAAGGCATGTGGATTGTTAAAACATGTTCGTTTCAGAATCTGAAACATTATTCAAATATTGACTTTATTTAGGTTGATACACGGAATTATTAACCTTTCGAATGTTAACGATTCCTTGTATTAACTTAAAACAAAGTCAATAACTGTTTTATTATATGAATCAATACCTTATACATGAAGTACAGTTTTTGCAATATTAGTTCTGAATTAAACACGAGGAGTAATTAAGATTAACAATATTGATATTTATTAGAAAATATACATCTGATAAAAAATAACAAACGCGAGAATGGTATCGAGTTCTTGTCATTAAATTGAAGCTTTTTGTTTACCATTACAGACATGGCCGCTGTAATAGTACAGTAATCATATTTCGCAGCTTCACTCAAAGACATTTAGTCCTAACAGTTGAGATTTCAGAGTTAACGTCATCACCATTTTCCGCTAAATAATCTCGAAATATCTTCACCTTTGTCTCCCTGCCGATTTTGGTGTTGTTTCCATGTTTGTTTGCAAAGTTATTGTCTAAATCTAAGCTAACTATTTCATTTGTAGATCGGTATCCGAAATACAGTCAAGACGTTTCTTGCCATGCCGGGCAGTATAGTTTCGTCAACCATTTTGTTTACAATGGTTACAGTCTGATAATCGACAATAACCTTGTGATCGGTCAAAAAATGCTGAAGACGCGGAAATACCAAGTTAATTTTTAGTCCGAGATTAAATGATTAACACACCTTCCTATCATCCGTGACACCATGGCTCACCAGGGCTTCGCTGCCACGCATTTATCATCTAGTGGCTCATTGAAGAAAGTTTTTGTTTTGAATAGCCTTTCAGTCCTGGAGGTCAGCAGTCAAGGTCATTGTTACTGTAGTTAGAAAATTATTTGGATGTTGACCATATCAAATCGAATCGATCATTTTTAATATGGTATTGAAGTTCCGACGGAAGTTGTAACAAAAACGTAAGAAAGGCGCTTCTCAATCAGTGAAGCGGTGGCAGAGGTCAATGCTCTCTAGTTTACATGTTCCCAACGTCAGGAGAAAGAGAATTTTGATTTGTCAATAAAACGTGACGTCATCCATGGTAACGGCGCGTCCAAAGTGGCACCGCCGGATCTCCATGTAAAGAATTTCAGAATATATGTAATACGAAGACCGGTATACAGCTGTAACTATAGCAATGGGACAGATGTACAGCTGTTTACTATAACAATGGGACAAATGTACCGTTGTTAACTATAACAATGGGACAAATGTACATCTGTTTATTATAACAATGGGACAAATGTACATCTGTTAATTATAACAATGGGACAAATGTACATCTGTTTATTATAACAATGGGACAAATGCACATCTGTTCATCATAACAATGGGACAATTGTACATCTGTTAATTATAACAATGGGGCAAATGTAGAGCTGTTAATTATTACAATGGGACAAAATCTATAACATTGCAACTTATGCCAAATTTTAATTTAAATCTGGATTAGGGACCACAAACGGGATTTTTTTTGGTGTTGTATAATCTAATTAAAAGATGTTTTAAAAGTAAGAGAAGATTATATTGTTGTTTAGTCGAATACGCCAAAGCTTTTGATTTGATTGACAGAGCTAACGTTTGTAAACTAAAATGATAAAACATAACATTCGTGGTTAATGTGAACTATAATAATTAAATCCACGTTTGAAAATGTTAAATCTTGTATAATGGGAGAGGGGGTAATTGAATATTACATTACCAGTTTATTACAAGAGGAAATATTGTCTCCAAGTCTCCTACTGTTGATTATTTTGAAATGCATTGTTTTAGAGAGCATTGTCTATCTATAGGCGCCCAGATGGTAATTTTTTGTTCATAATGTATACAGACGATACTGTGTTCCTAAAAACAACACACGAGGGTTTACAATCAATGTTCAGCTTCCTCCACTTTTATACTAGTAAATGGGAACTGTCTGTCAAAATAAGGAAACAAAAAATAGTCTTCAGAAGTAGTGGAAATCTTCACCTTCAAGAGAGCTGTTTTTAATCGGAGTCAATTAGATATTATAGTTCTATTAAATTATCAAAGATTTTTTTTTTCATAATAATGGTACTTGTTACATACATATAAGCATGTCGAGGATCAGAGAAGAACATCCTATTTTCTTAGCAAAGTACTTAAGATGGACATTTGTAAATATGATATTAAACTCAAGGTTCTGTCTTTGTTACTTATGTTAGAGGTGTACGTAGTTAGAGTTCGGAAATCTGGGGTTTTCACAAGGTGCCCTTAAATGACCCTGGCTGTTAATAGGACGTTAAGCAAAAACAAACAAACAAACAAACAAACAAGGTGCCCGATGTTGAAAAGGTTCATACCAACTTTTGTAATAAAATATCGTGGTTGTTAAGTAAAATGTTAATAAGAATTTGGTTTATTATGAGTTAGGATGACTACACTTCTATGTAACTAGAAAACTTGGTATGTAATACGACAAGCTATGTTAAATTGGTGTATAATGTTATCGAACGGATATTTTATGATATACATGTGCAGGAGATGATGGAAAATATAACTAATGATTCGGGAGTGTTCGTATGCCAGTGTCGGACTCTATAGCCGTCGTTCTCACCTGTCGGTAAAATGGAACAGGTCCGGCTGGGTGTCCGACATTGTTACGTACTATGGTAATCCATTTTTCTGGTTATCATCATCACGTTGAGTAATCTCTTACCCATTTCTGTCTGCACATGACGTCATGGTTATTTAATCGTGACTAGTCAATAAAGATGTAATGATAAACAATTGGATTAGTCTGGTACTGGTGTACCAAGGTCTACAGGCACAAACCTGGTCGGGGGGACTTCACCCACCTCTATAGAGGACCAGAAGCCCGGTCCTATAGCGGTGCACCCTTTACCCACCTCTATAGAGGACCATAACCCCGGTCCTATGGCGGGGCACCCTTTACCCACCTCTATAGAGGACCATAACCCAGGTCCTATAGCGGTGCACCCTTTACCCACCTCTATAGAGGACCATAACCCCGGTCCTATGGCGGGGCACCCTTTACCCACCTCTATAGAGGACCATAACCCCGGTCCTATAGCGGGGAACCCTTTACCCACCTCTATAGAGGACCATAACCCCGGTCCTATAGCGGTGCACCCTTTACCCACCTCTATAGAGGACCATAACCCCGGTCCTATGGCGGGGAACCCTTTACCCACCTCTATAGAGGACCATAACCCCGGCCCTATAGCGGTGCACCCTTTACCCACCTCTATAGAGGACCATAACCCCGGTCCTATGGCGGGGCATTCTTTACCCACCTCTATAGAGGACCATAACCCCGGTCCTATAGCGGTGCACCCTTTACCCACCTCTATAGAGGACCATAAGCCCGGTCCTATGGCGGGGCACCCTTTACCCACCTCTATAGAGGACCATAACCCCGGTCCTATGGCGGGGCACCCTTTACCCACCTCTATAGAGGACCATAACCCCGGTCCTATAGCGGTGCACCCTTTACCCACCTCTATAGAGGACCATAAGCCCGGTCCTATGGCGGGGCACCCTTTACCCTCCTCTATAGAGGACCATAACCCCGGTCCTATGGCGGGGCACCCTTTACCCACCTCTATAGAGGACCATAAGCCCGGTCCTATGGCGGGGAACCCTTTACCCACCTCTATAGAGGACCATAACCCCGGCCCTATAGCGGGGCACCCTTTTCCCACCTCTATAGAGGACCATAACCCCGGTCCTATGGCGGGGCACCTTTTACCCACCTCTATAGAGGACCATAAGCCCCGGTCCTATGGCTGTGCACCCTTTACCCACCTCTATAGAGGACCATAACCCCGGTCCTATGGCGGTGCACCCTTTACCCACCTCTATAGAGGACCATAACCCCGGTCCTATAGCGGGGCACCCTTTACCCACCTCTATAGAGGACCATAACCCCGGTCCTATGGCGGGGCACCCTTTACCCACCTCTATAGAGGACCATAACCCCGGTCCCTATGGCGGTGCACCCTTTACCCACCTCTATAGAGGACCATAACCCAGGTCCTATGGCGGGGAACCCTTTACCCACCTCTATAGAGGACCATAAGCCCCGGTCCTATGGCGGTGCACCCTTTACCCACCTCTATAGAGGACCATAAGCCAGGTCCTATGGCGGTGCACCCTTTACCCACCTCTATAGAGGACCATAACCCAGGTCCTATGGCGGTGCACCCTTTACCCACCTCTATAGAGGACCATAAGCCCCGGTCCTATAGCGGTGCACCCTTTACCCACCTCTATAGAGGACCATAAGCCCGGTCCTATGGCGGGGCATTCTTTACCCACCTCTATAGAGGACCATAACCCCGGCCCTATAGCGGTGCACCCTTTACCCACCTCTATAGAGGACCATAACCTCGGTCCTATGGCGGGGCACCCTTTACCCACCTCTATAGAGGACCATAAGCCCGGTCCTATAGCGGTGCACCCTTTACCCACCTCTATAGAGGACCATAACCTCGGTCCTATGGCGGTGCACCCTTCACCCACCTCTATAGAGGACCATAAGCCCGGTCCTATGGCGGGGCACCCTTTACCCACCTCTATAGATGACCATAAGCCCGGTCCTATGGCGGGGAACCCTTTACCCACCTCTATAGAGGACCATAACCCCGGTCCTATGGCGGTGCACCCTTTACCCACCTCTATAGAGGACCATAAGCCCGGTCCTATGGCGGGGCACCCTTTACCCACCTCTATAGATGACCATAAGCCCGGTCCTATGGCGGGGAACCCTTTACCCACCTCTATAGAGGACCATAACCCCGGTCCTATGGCGGGGCACCCTTTACCCACCTCTATAGAGGACCATAAGCCCGGTCCTATGGCGGGGCACCCTTTACCCACCTCTATAGAGGACCATAAGCCAGGTCCTATGGCGGTGCACCCTTTACCCACCTCTATAGAGGACCATAAGCCCGGTCCTATAGCTGTGCACCCTTTACCCACTCCTACAGAAGACCTCTAGCCCTCTCCAGCCCCAGGACCAAACGCTATCTGTATTACATTCTTTCTCTCTTTAACTGGTCGTATTATTCATACCTGGTCATTAAACATTGTACCAATAGAGATTTTCTGAATGGAATTGATGACCAGTCAAATGAAATCTTCAGGCTGGCGAAGTTACTACTTTTTTTGTATGATTTCGGATATTTCGTATCCAATGAAGTCTACACTCACCTCGGTTCTCCGACCTTGGCCTTCTTTTCAGGCTTCTGGTTATCCACGGTACTTTGGCGGGGGAGGGATGTTTTATATGGAGATAAGCTTCTAAAATAATGGAGTGCACGTGTAATACGTGTTAGTTGGCCACATCGGACAGGCACGGGTTGCAGTGATGGGGAGAGCGAGCTATGTACAATGTAGATACGCCGCAAATTATAACAGGGATGCGGTAAAGTTTTTGACAAGGCCCCAGTTATTCAAAGGCTGATAAGCATTCTTCGGTCTCTGCCTACTTTCCTAAGTTAAGGAAGGATTCACACACACAGGTTTTGAAGAAAATGAAATTTTCACTAATCACCTTTTGAACAACTGGGCCCTGGTGGCTGTCGGTGGTGCATGGAGATCACACTACCCGCCTTTTAACAAGGCGACCGCAGTTCGACTGCCCGAACTTGAAAAGGTACTAGGGTCTCAGAGCTGTAGAGCTATAGATTCATTTCAAGATAAACAAGAAATATCTTTAAAAAAGATAAACGGCATAGTTTCAATGCTGGTGGTTATAATGTAAACCTGCTGGTGAAATAAATCAACGAACTAATGCGTTTCAGCACGGATAACAAAATTAGTACAGTTTGAATCATTTTTGGTGGTAATAAGACTGCATTTGAATCAGGAATATAATTCTATTAATGTGTCATTTGAAAAGATACATCAACCTATTCAGCTTGCATTCTTAACTTTGTTTCGTTTTTAACTGCATATCTGCATTTTGCATTTACCTCTACAATGACCAATCACATACTTCATCTTGACCAGTAACGCCACCTGGCGCGTCATATCTGGGACCAAAAGAATATTATACGGCTATGCCGAAAAAGAATCGATGTTTCTGTTTAAATCAAATCAAATCAGGTCAACCAAACGCTCGCACTACCTGCTATAGACAGTTATGAGCATAACGGCATGGTTATTTTGTGCAATGTGTCTGATCCACATGAGTTGTCTGTTCTCCTGAAATTAACAGGTAGCTTGACAAATAAAATGTCAAAAACAAGAATGGATGACCATGATACATATCCACAATTGGTCAAGTTACTTCTGATCCATTTCACCGGAATAGTGATTTATATGCTTGCAAAATATCACTGGATTTCCCATTTATATGAACCTTAAGGCCTATTGGCCTCTTGTTTACCGAAGTAGGGCGGCGTGCAATGTACTACAATACGTTACGAGTGTGAGGGAGACAGACTATTAACACATATTTAATTACGGACTTTGTTGCATGACCCCGAAATAGAGTGTTAATGTTCGTGTCGGTTAATGTAAGCGGCCCGTACTCTCAAGTTGGGAGGTAGATTTATGTCTAGATAAGAAATTGAAATTGTAGATTCATATCCATACCTTGGATTATTACATAACACTGAAAACTTTAGTAAGGCGAAAAAAGAAATTAACGGGCCAAGCTCAAAATGCGTTATTTTCAGTACATAGGAAAATCAGAAATATCAACTTACCTGTTGATCTACTGTTTAAACTATTTGATACACTGATTGTGCCTATATTGTTATATACATAAGAGATTTGGGGTTTCAATAATATTACCAGCAAAGAGACAATATATCTAAGATTATAAAAAAAAGTTCTTGATTTACGAAAAGGTACCCCTAATTACATATACGGTGGATCAGGGCGCTTCCCATTGGGAAATATATTTAGAAAAGGTCTCCCTAATTATATGGTATATGGTGGACCAGGACGCTTTCCATTGGGAAATATAATTTAGAAAAGGTACCCCTAATTATATGGTATATGGTGGACCAGGACGCTTCCCATTGGGAAATATAATTTAGAAAAGGTACCCCTAATTATATGGTATATGGTGGACCAGGACGCTTTCCATTGGGAAATATAATTTAGAAAAGGTACCCCTAATTATATGGTATATGGTGGACCAGGACGCTTCCCATTTGGAAATATAATTAAAAGTAGAATGATTTTATTTTGGCACAAATCAGTTATAGAAGATGACAGCTTATCTAGTAAATTATATAACAATATATATGCAATGCACGAAATGCATGTATTTCATTCAAAATGGCTACAGTTTGTAAAAAAAAAACATTCGTTGACTTCGGTTTAACATAATTATTATTATTATATATGGTCATTTCAAAAATTACTAATCTAGATCGACAAAAACTGAAGCATATAGTAAAACAGAAGCTAAATGATCAGTTTATTCAAAAGTGGTTTGCGGATATCGAGAAGAGAAGTAGAGGGCCAAAGTATTTATCATTCAAATCTAACTTTTGTTTTCAGAACTATTTGACTAAATTAAATAAAAGGGATCGCAGAGTGTTTTGTTAATTCAGGGTGTAATAAAGTATAAGTCGTGTCCCGAGCCTGGATAGTGACCGCTATCTGACATGATATGCTTGTTTTTGTGCCTCTATAAATAGGACTGGTTACCGTACTGTCATGGTTCTTAATTAGATATTATACATTACTCATCTGTCTGAAATATACTCTCACCTGTCCGTAATTTAATTTGGCACCTGGACGTAATGCCCATTTCGACCTCCCCGACACCGTTTCTACTATGTATATAAAGGCGAGCGGCGATCAGACAGCAGCCTTTGCTGGACCGTCAATATGATGTCCAACAAAATGCCACGTACATCTTTCCTTAAAAGGAATGATCCGTTCAAGGCCCTGTACAAGTGCTGCTGTGATGAGGGTCTGGAACTCATGGATACAGAAAAAGGCGCAGAGAGTACTGGACTTATCGTGAGTTTAACAGGGTTCACTGAGGAGGTTTATAACCATCTCAATGTCCAAGTGATTGAAATAATCATTGATATATCGCCCATTTAATTAGTTACTTACCGCGTGATAAATATGTTCTGTCCATCTATGATACTCGTGTACCATATAACAGATCGTGTGAAAACGTAAATGTATTACCAAATGGAGTAATCGGTGTATACAGTCAAAAGGCACCTAGTTGGTCTTTCGAAATAACGAAGGACTCAACTTAACTAAATAGGCTTTCGTGTGAGTATACTTTTTGTGACCTAACACCAAATCGTCCGTTCCTCCGTCCGTCTCGTTAAGTATTTTGTTAGCGAGTATGGTCAGAATGATTCCGTGTTGTTTGTGTAACCACTGTTACCGGTTTGTGGATTTTCACGTTCTTTGGCCACCATCGGCCATTTCACTTTTTTTATATATGGTGAGGGGTTAAACTTTACAATAGTTTATATAGGAAAACCATTTTTAGCATAATGATTTATAAGTATATGATAGTGGGTTGATGATGTATATATAATGACCCTGGCAGACCCCAAGGGCCTAAGTAGCGGGGCCAAAAGGGTCAAATTGATTGAAATTTCTCAAGACCCATGCAGATATGGTAAAATAAAATACTCTTTATGGATGGAAGGGTCTTAAGGTGTTTTATCAAAATTCCATAGCCTCTAGGTTTCACGTTTCATCCTGTGGAGGGGCTAGCCTTTTACTATTATCTATATAGGAACTGTTCAGAAAAACATCGTAGATTCATATAGTTTGTTACATGTTAAAGACTAGGATGACCGTTAAGGCCCATGGACCTCTTGTTATTTACATCCCCGATGTTTACTTTTGTTGATCGCCACCAGGCTGTGTAATATATGTAAACATATACATCTCTTGTCTCCAGTACAGTGTTACATTACTAACCAGCTTCAGTCAGTCAGCTGTTTTTCCATTATCATATATTTGTACCTAAACCCTTCTGACGAAGGCAGTATGGATCCTAGATTCCCGACAACGTTCACGCGCATTCACCACATTTCCGAGGTGTTTAGGAATGATTGTGTAATACGCTGATCGATCAGATGCTGACGTCACAAAGCTGATAATTGTTGTGTTATCCGACATACTGTTTGTCTACCCCTGGCATCTGAAGCCGAAACGTCAGAAAACGCATCCCTTTGATACACCTACCAAAGGCACGCATTCTTTGTGTTTTATTTATCGTTAATATAAAAACATTGTTAGTTCATTTTAATTTATTTACCTCTGCATGTTAAATCCTAGATACTTTCAGGATAGAGATTTGAGGTTGAGGGCAGTAAATGGCATTCCCTGTGTGTCCGTTTGGACATAATGTAGCCATGAAGGTGGTCATAATTAAACGTCAAAAGTATTTGTTCATTCTAACTCGTTTTAGTTCAAATAAAATAATGATCTGTATAAGACAGCAAAGGGTGTAGGTAATATAGATATTGGACAGTGTCATTATGATATTTATAGTAGTTATCAGTTCCTGAGCTTGGCCTAAAAGCAACACTATTGCGCACTAGCAAATGTTTACATGCATTGATATGACATTTATAGCCAGTATATCTACCATAGCTGACAGCTACATAATTCCAATGATTCTATTTCATCTGAATAAGTTTGCAAACATACATATCGCTTACGTTCAGGAACATCTATACGTTTCACCCCTTTAACCGGTGGGAGAACTGGTTTCAAAATCTTCGAATTGACATGAATATTCACATTTTTATCGACAAATCAAAGCGTTTCTCATCAATGGAGCTCTTCTTCGCATGGAAAATAGAAACCATATACAAAGATGGCTGCAAAACTGAAAAACATGTAAACGACGTTTCTGATTGGTCAGACTCTCCGTCACCATTTTGAGCGGAACCAATCAGATTATTTGATTGATTTAGTTCATGAATAATTCAGAGGAATACGAGTACTTTTTAGTGCAAGTGCCCCCATGCGAGATCGATAGGAGATATGTGAAGGTACGATGAAGAGAAAAATAGAAAGGCCGCGGTGATTTTTATCAAAACTGTAGCGTCGTTCAAGCTTGAATAGACAACCAGATTTGATGCTAATAACTTCAGTCGGCAGGTGCCGGTGTATTCTTCACATTGTAAAACAGGCATGGTCTTCACACAAACTGATGACGTAGTTATCATGTACACAACAAGGGAGCACTCATTATACAGAATGGGGGTGACCATTATTTATGTTAAAGTTTATACGATAACTATCGTCACATCCCCCTCGTTTAGCACTTTAATTTAGTTCAGAGTTTCCCTTACTTACAGTCACTACAAACGCGGTTGTGCCATTTGACCTACACTGTCCTAACCGACTTATTAACACAACAACTAACTATAAACGTTTAACAAACTAACTACTAGGTGATTTGGAAAGTCCTTGGAACAATGTCTGAACAACCTACAATATGACTAGATAAGTGTTCTGTATGATTCAGAGATTCACATAAAGATTACGTAGAGTATCTTTAAATTAACAAACACACTACTGACTAGACATCTAGATAAACACGTGTATTTTGGCACTTCACTGTTGTTTTCGGTCGCGATTCAAGATGCACACGTAGTCATTCAGGTAATTCGGTCTGTTCACTTCACGATTGGACCTCCTGAGCGTGACCTCTGCATGTGGCTCCTCATGGTCAGTAGTGGGAGGTGCCTGGTCCTCGTTGACATTCGGTGTGTCTGGAACATCTCCTTCTGGTGTCGCATTTAACTGACCATCATCCTCTGTGAAAACTTCAGGAGTCTTATGGAGATGACGCCTGTTTCTCCGATAAGTCGAACCCTCTTCAGTTTGAACCTTGTATGATCGAATGTTGACTTTTCCCTTTACACGGGCTTTAGTCCATTCCTTCCCTGGTTCTGTCGGTTTCATTCTGACCGTTTCTCCAGGCATTAGTTCAGCTAACGCCTTAGTGCCGCGATTGTAGTAATGTTGTTCTTTTCCTTTTCTTTGGTTTATGTCTTTCCTTGTCTCCGACGTAGGAATTGTGCTTGGCTCCAATAATGGCGTTGTTAATGGAAGCAAAGTCCTAGTCCTTCTACCGTACAGTCTTTGCACTGGGGATGACTTCACTATCTCTCCTGGCGTGTTCCGCCAATCCAAAATAGCAAGATAAGGGTCCCGTCGATCCTTCCTTGATTTTTCCAGAATTCGCTTTACAGTTCTCACCGCATTTTCCACCTTACCATTGGACTGTGGATATCTTGGTGAACTAGTGATGTGTTGGAATTCATATTCTTTCGAAAAATCTGAGAATTGTTTTCCGTTGAATGGTGGACCATTGTCAGACATTACTATGCATGGTAACCCATACCGCGAGAAATGAGACTTTAACTTTCTGATGACCTCGTTGCCCTTCTTGTCATGGAGGCGGTCAATCTCAACAAAATCAGAATAGTAGTCCACAGTGAGAAGGTAATCTTTTCCAGCTGTATGGAACAAATCCACACCTACTTTCTCCCATGGCCGATTCGGGGTTTCGTGTGGTATCATGGGCTCTCGGCTATTTTCAGCTGAGTAAGTATTGCAAGTCTTGCATGCCTGAATATGTTTTTCAAAATCTGAATACAGGTTTGGCCAATATAACGACTCCTTCGCTCTTCGCAAGCATCCCTGAAGGCCGATATGACTGGAATGCGCCCTTTCTATCATGTTTTGGCGCTCCGAGAATGGAACTATGACACGGTCGTTCTTGAAGACCAACCCGTTCTGGATCGTTAGCTCCTCTCGAAATGGGAAGTATTTTTTTACTTCTAGAGAAAGTTGTTCCATGCTGTCCGGCCAGCCCCTGCGAATGACACACATTAGCTCTGCAAGATTGGTATCAGTTTTGGTGGCTCGTTGTAACCTACACAAAGTCTCGGGTGATACTGCCAGATGCTTTACACCATTTACCTGTTCCACTTCTATGTTGTGACTAATATTTCGCCTTTCTTCATCAGTTGACGGCAAAAATGCCCTGCTCAATGTATCAGCCATGTACATGTGTGTGCCTTTTTTGTAGATAATTGTATAGTCAAACCGCTGTAGATTGAGTAGCATCCGTTGTAATCGCTTTGGAGTGCTGAACAAGTTCTTCTTGTGGATAATCTCCAAAGGTTTGTGATCAGACTCGACAATCACTTTGTTTCCATATGTGTACTGCTCAAACTTTGTCATTCCAAAAACCACAGCTAGCAGCTCCTTCTCGATCTGGGCGTAGTTGCACTCGGTAGCCGTAAGCGCTCTTGACGCATACCCCACTGGGTGTCCTTCTTGGAGGAGGCAGGCTCCTAGCCCGTACTCCGATGCATCACACTGTAATATTGTCTGTTTCTTTGGGTCAAAATACCTCAACACCGGAGTGTCGGATAGTGTTGCCTTTATCTCACTAAATGCTTGGCCATGTACAGCCTCATCCCAAATAAACTCAGAGTCCTTTTTCAAAAGGTCGCGTAAAGGAGAAGTCAGCTCAGACAGCCGTGGTGCGAATTTTTGCACAAAATTGATCATTCCCAGTAGACGTTGTATGCCTGCCTTGTCCTTGGGAGTGGGCATCTCAGTGATGGCCTTGACCTTCGCCGGATCCATTTCTAAACCTCTTTCTGAGATTACGTGGCCCAAGTATGTGACAGAACTTAGACAAAGCTTTAATTTTTCCTTGTTCAGTTTGATATTCTTCTCGCGGCATCTGTCGAACAAAGCATGGAGTTTCCGGTCATGATCTTGCCTTGCCTCTGCGTCAGTGTCACCGCATCCAAACACAACGATGTCATCATGTATTGCCTTGGTTCCCTCTAGACCCTCCAGTGCTTCATCCAGCCTACGTTGAAACTCTTCTGGCGCTGGGGAGATACCAAAAGGCATTCTTATCCACCGATAACGGCCCCATGGCGTGCCAAATGTCGTCAAATAACTGCTTTCCTCATCCAACTCAATATGCCAGAACCCGTCCTTGGCATCCACTACTGAGAACAGTCGTGCTTTGTTTAGCTCTGGAAGAATGTCCTCAATTGTCGGCATCGCATAATTATTCCTCTTGAGTGCTTTGTTTAACGGTTTGGGATCAATACAGAGTCTCAAGTTCCCATTGTGCTTCTTAACCACCACAATCGATGAAATCCAGTCTGTTGGGGTGGTAACTGGTGTTATCACACCAAGGTTTGTTAGTCGCATCAGTTCGTCCTGGACCCTATCTTTCAATGACACTGGTATTCGTCTCACTGGTATTTTGGTAGGTGGCACAGTGGGGTCTACCTCGAGGTGGAGTTTGCCTGCTAACTTCCCAAGTCCTTCAAACATGGTGTTGTCGGTTGTTGATGCCTGTAGGACTTCCTCCTTCGGAGCCTCAGCTTTCGGATATAAGTTATGTTTATTCACAGTAATCAGATTCATGGCCTGTATCACACGTGCTCCTAGGATAGGCTTTACTGTTTGGTCGACAACTACAAATTCCACTGAATATTTTTTCCGGTTTTTCGGGTTACGGACCTGCACTCGTCTGACTCCAACTGGTGTCATCTCTGATTGATTGAACATCACTAGGGTCATGTCCGTCTCTGACAACTTTTCCAATTGAGGGTCATCAAACACTTGTAAATACTTTGATTTAGGCAACACATTGACGGTTGATCCACTGTCCAGCTGGCATTCTACCAACACCCCATTTATGTCAATGATAGTGTGAATCTTATTAGGCTGACCAACGTGTTTTATTGAGTTTACATCCTTCTTATGCACCGTAAATATAAACTCTTCATCTGAGCTTTCATTCACTTCCTCCAGCTGATATACCTTTGGTCTGTTCCTCCTATTCTGATTCCCATACCCTTGGCGAGGTTTTGACCTACATTTTTTTGCGAAGTGATTCAATTTCCCGCAAGCTGCACATACTTTTCCCCATGCTGGACATCGCTCCTCATCATGACGGAAACCACATGCATCACAGCTTATCATGGATTTCTGGGACTGTCTCTTGTGCCCAAACTCCTGGTTTGCTGCCATCTTACAAGCAGAACCTGCCGTTTATTGAAGGCATCAACAATAAAACACCGTTTATTGTTTTCTTTTTTAGTCTCTTGAATGTACTTCCTTGTTCTCTGCTACGGACGTATGACACCTTAGGTATATAGAAGTCCGTCACGTGACATGTGTGTGTTCTACGTCACACTTGACACGGTATGAATGGGTACTACATGTATATGGTTCATATTATCTACGTCACATATAATATAAGCGGTATGTACATACAAATGTACGTCATACTTAATACATGTGCCCCTGTGCTAAACATACACTACAAATAAAATCATTACAAATGTTCATCGTCTCCACAGACACTACAAATAATATCATTACAAATGTTCATCGTCTCAAGACACTACAAATAAAATCATTACAAATGTTCATCGTGCACAATCATGATAAACAGGACAGTACAAGCGATACAAATACGCTCGCTTGCTAAGTACACCCGTCGAAATATCTCGCTATAAGCCTTTGGCCAACTCACCTAATGTCATTTTCACACTGGGATGACTTTTTTTTTTAAATAGTAACAGTGACCTTGTCCTTGACCTTGGCACCCTGAAACACGGATACGTGTACCATGTAGCTCTCATACTTGACAATTAGATGAAGGTGATAAGCTTAGATATGAAATCACTGGATCTTTGGAGATTTTCTATAAATATTGAAAATGACCTCGTTCTCGAACTTGATACCCTTAAACACAATATGTGAACCATTCTTTTTATGTGTACTTTGGTATCGTTTGGTATTTACTAGTACATACTTCGAAGGTTTGCTGTCATATATTGACGCGAGGGCGAGGGAAAACTTTACAATTTTCCTCTCGATTGCTAGGATACGTCAGGATAACAGTGATCACTTCCGTTTGATGCACGTTATCAATAAATATTTACATTTACACTGCAGCCCCACTATATAACTTTACCAAGCTCACTTGGAAGTTATGAGTCCATAACTTCCAAATCTTTATTATGACGTCATTAATATAGTGACGTCATAATTGTCACGTCGGCGATAACGAAAGATGGCTGTTGAAAAGGCTGTTCCGTCTTTGACGATAATACTTTTTTCAATTATCGTCGGAGCAAAATTCCTGGATATAGTCTTTAAAAATTGTTGTAAAATGTAAATATAAGCATTGAACTGCTTTCAGTTGGAAGTTATGGGCTGATGAATGCCAACTGGACAAAGGCAAATTCAACATGAAGCGCTAGCGCGCTTCATTAAATTTGCCTTTGTCCAGTTGGCATTCATCAGACCATAACTTCCAACTGAAAGCAGTTCAATGCTTAATTGTGTCATGCTTGGCCTGATTAATGCGTTTATAACGTCGATAAAAGGGTGGTATTGCTTAATATCAAACTTTAGACATTTTTTAAGCATTGCTTCGCCTTGGTTTAAACAATAGATCCCGTGTAGAGGTATCAGAAGCATTGTTGTTGTCGTTACATAACGACTCATTAGCGAACCGCCAGTCGACAAAAACCTGGCGTGTCAACCATCTCCCTCAAACGTGCACAAACATTAGCATGAGAGCATTGTACTTATAAATCAAGTAGTACGCGAAGGTGTGCCAAACCCTTTTACCCAAGGCCAAGCATTATAGGTACCAAGGGCCTATCTAAGGAGTTCGTTGTGAGCTTTTTCACTTTCTATCGACGACAAAAAATTTTCCCCTTTTTGCCACATTTTGATGCAATCTCTGAGTTCTATAAGTGTTCATAAAGGTGTTAGTGTTAAAGGTGAAACAGCATTCTTATATCTAAGAAAATGTCTCTGAAATTGTCAGGAGGTTAACAGAAATATATGTGTATGACGATAAGGTGTTGGCTGATGAGGCTGTTTATTCTACTGCATGCTGTATGATTGTGTATGACGTTTATTATTGTTCTATAGCACAAGTATGTCGAGGTCATAATATGTACCAGATCCACCGGTATGCACCCTACAAACCCTGGCCAAAACAAGTGTATCATAGGTCTAGAACTGTCCAGATCTCTTCTGTACATCACGGCAGCCAGTCGTCTCATGGCTGCTGTCTCTTACCGGGAGTAAAATCTGGTGTTACATATATCTGGATTTAACCCCACCCATTCATAACACATCCCCTACATACAGGTGAACCTGTGTAACTGTTTATATATAGTATGGCTTATGTTTCCACTGTATCTTCCTACCAGGCAAGACGAACCTCGCTACCCCAGCTGCCACGTGATCCGGACAAAGGCCGGAAGTCTTCGTCAATTGGTCAGTTGAGATCGTTAGCAACAATGACGGACTCTGACGAGGACGATTCCAATAGTAATGACGTGTGTGTGAAATGTAACCGACGGAAGGTAGCAATTAGCGACAGCGAGGAGCGTGTCAATGGGAACTGCGTGCCATTGGAGAGTAGGCCAGATGACAAAATGGCGTTCAGTGCTGCGATAGTAGTCGGTGGAGGTGGTGGTGGTGGTGGAATTCTGAAAAACCGAAGTCGAGTTAATCTAGACAATGTAGAATTACAGGAAGTATGTAGATGTCCTAGTATTGGAAGTCGTAAATACAAAAACCGCGAAACTGTGATATTAAATGTCGGGGGTCAAGTGTTCGAGACGCATAAAACCACCCTGAAAAGGTTGAAAACATGCAAGTTAGCTCGAGATAGTGAAATGATGAAGCATTACAGGGAAAATAAAGGGGACTTCTTCTTCGATAGAGATCCTCAGGCTTTTAGTGTAATACTTAATTACCTCCGGACAGGAGAGCTCCACTTACCGACGTATTTGTGTGGTCCCGCTCTCCAACGAGAGTTTGAGTATTGGGGTGTACAGGAAATGGACATTGAACGCTGTTGTTGGCAACCGTACAACACATGGAAAACGCAAAATCAGTCATTAGAAAAGTTAGAATATGACAGAAAGCGATCAACGACACTGAAGGAACTCGAGGAAGATCGGAAGAGCTCCAGCTGCTGGAAGAGAAGCCGTGCAAAAGTTTGGAACTTCCTGCAGGACCCTAACTCCTCCTGCTGCGCAAAGGTGGGTAATGATTCCGCATGGACTCGCAATAGTGTGAGATAGTCTAGTAATTCCGTAAAGACTCCAAATAGTGTGAGATAGATAGTGTAATAATTCCGTGTTGAGTCACAATAGTGTTAGATTGAAATGAATCAGTCATGTCTAATTGTTTATTGACGCGGTTTACTTAAGTTAAGTCAATGACGCGGTTCAATCGAGTTGATTCAGGGACAGAGTTTAGTTGAGTTAATTCAATGATGCGGTTTAGTTGAGTTAATTCAATGACACGGTTTATTTGAGTTAATTCAGTGACACGGTTTAGTCGAGTTAATTCAGTGATGCGGTTTAGTTAAGTTAATTCAGTGACACGGTTTAGTTCAGTTAATTCAATGACACGATTTAGTTGAGTTAATTCAATGATGCGGTTTAGTTAAGTTAATTCAGTGACACGGTTTAGTTGAGTTAATTCAATGATGCGGTTTAGTTGAGTTAATTCAGTGACACGATTTAGTTGATTTAATTCAATGACGCGGGTTAGTTGTTAATTTAGTGACACGGTTTAGTCGAGTTAATTCAATGACGCGGGTTAGTTTAGTTGTTTCAATGATGCGGTATAGTGGAGTTAAGTCAAAGGCACGGATCATTTCATGGTTTAGGCTATATTAAATTAAGTCTAGTAATATGGTAGAGCAGAATTCAGCTTTTTGTAGCGAAATACACTATAAAAACCCGATAAGTACTGTGTATCGTCTGGTAAAGCTGTTTGCATGGTAACGGGCTATACAGAATGTTTACGACAACAAAAGAGGTGCGTTCTGTGTTTTATGATGTGTACAGAGTGATGCGGGGTTTACATATACATCGACGGATTGATTACCCCAACATCTGCTTAAAACGTAACGCTAGTGAGCTGTCCTATTTATTATTAAATGTTAGTTATGAAGTGGCAATCATGTTAACACTATAGGTACTGTTATATGACGGTGGGATACGACAGGATTATGGATCAGAGCCGTGTTCTACACAGACATGGCAACTACAGTACATTTATATTGATAACCTGTTTGGTTATTAAAATGTTTCCAAACACTTAGATTATAGCTAAGAATTGTCCATTACCACCCACTGAAACTTTGGCACAAAACTTAATACAAGGAACATCTGTGTATCATTTCCTCAGGCGAAATTCTGCAACATCGCCTGTCATCCGGGTTTACCGACTGCCAAACAAAACACCATGACACAATATCATATGTACGGAATCGGGAACAGTCATGATGTTGACTCAAACCATAGAGTAAATTGACTCAAGACCCAGACATGATCTCCTAGTGCAACTTGGATTTAGGAATAATCATGTTGAATAAAAAATAGCGTAAATCTGCTCAAGATCCAGACATGATATATTGCAACATGGAATTATGTAGAATTATGTTGACTCAAAACACTTAGTACATCAACTCAATACTCAGACGTGATATCCTAGTGCAACATAGAGTTAGAACAGCCAAGTCTCGGTATTCGGCGTACAGGTATCCGGCGTACAGACACAATGTCGTCCTTGTAAACATAAACTCGGTCTCGGTATTCGGCGTACAGACACAATGTCGTCCTTGTAAACATATACTCGGTCTCGGTATTCGGCGTACAGACACAATGTTGTCCTTGTAAACATATACTCGGTCTCGGTATTCGGCGTACAGACACAATGTTGTCCTTGTAAACATATACTAGGTCTCGGTATTCGGCGTACAGACACAATGTTGTCCTTGTAAACATATACTAGGTCTCGGTATTCGGCGTACAGACACAATGTTGTCCTTGTAAACATATACTAGGTCTCGGTATTCGGCGTACAGACACAATGTCGTCCTTGTAAACATATACTCGGTCTCGGTATTCGGCGTACAAACACAATGTTGTCCTTGTAAACATATATTAAGTCTCGGTATTCGGCGTACAGACACAATGTCGTCTTTGTAAACATATACTCGGTCTCGGTATTGGCGTACAAACATAATGTTATCCTTGTAAACATATACTAGGTCTCGGTATCCGGCGTACAGTCACAATGTTGTCCTTGTAAACATATACTAGGTCTCGGTATTCGGCGTACAGACACAATGTCGTCCTTGTAAACATATACTAGGTCTCGGTGTATTCGGCGTACAGACACAATGTTGTCCTTGTAAAACTATACTAGGTCTCGGTATTGGCGTACAAACACAATGTTGTCCTTGTAAACATATACTAGGTCTCGGTATTCGGCGTACAGACACAACGTTGTCCCTGTAAACATATACTCGGTCTCGGTATTCGGCGTACAGACACAACGTTGTCCTTGTAAACATATACTAGGTCTCGGTATTCGGCGTACGGACACAATGTTGTCCTTGTAAACATATACTAGGTCTCGGTATTCGGCGTACAGACACAATGTTGTCCTTGTAAGCATATACTAGGTCTCGGTATTCGGCGTACAGTCACAATGTTGTCCTTGTAAACATATACTAGGTCTCGGTATTCGGCGTACAGACACAATGTCGTCCTTGTAAACATATACTAGGTCTCGGTGTATTCGGCGTACAGACACAATGTCGTCCTTGTAAACATATACTAGGTCTCGGTATTCGGCGTACAAACACAATGTCGTCCTTGTAAACATATATTAGGTCTCGGTATTCGGCGTACAGACACAATGTTGTCCTTATTAACATATACTCGGTCTCGGTATTCGGCGTACAGACACAATGTCGTCCTTGTAAACATATACTAGGTCTCGGTATTGGCGTACATACTCGGTCTCGGTATTCGGCGTACAAACACAATGTTGTCCTTGTAAACATATATTAGGTCTCGGTGTATTCGGCGTACAGACACAATGTCGTCCTTGTAAACATATACTCGGCCCAGTATTCGGCGTACTGACACAATGTTGTCCTTGTAAACATATACTCGGTCTCGGTATTCGGCGTACAGACACAATGTTGTCCTTGTAAACATATATAAGGTCTCGGTGTATTCGGCGTACAGACACAATGTTGTCCTTGTAAACATATATTAGGTCTCGGTGTATTCGGCGTACATACTAGGTCTCGGTATTCGGCGTACAGACACAATGTTGTCCTTGTAAACATATACTCGGTCTCGGTATTCTGCGTACAAACACAATGTTGTCCTTGTAAACATATATTAGGTCTCGGTGTATTCGGCGTACAGACACAATGTTGTCCTTGTAAACATATACATATACTAGGTCTCGGTATTCGGCGTACAGACACAATGTTGTCCTTGTAAACATATATTAGGTCTCGGTGTATTCGGCGTACAGACACAATGTCGTCCTTGCAAACATATACATATACTAGGTCTCGGTATTCTGCGTACCTTGTAAACATAGTTGTCATATCTTGGTTGAATATGTCTGTCCGTCATACGTTTGTTTTATAATATTAGTGTTAAAAATCACCCAAAACTACTTTTAGTATCATATCCTGTACCTTCAAAGAAGGATGGTATTTAGAGAATGTGTTTTACATATAGAATGTAAAGCAATTACACGTACTACTTAGATATCGACTAAGTCATAGCGTGTTGTGACGTCGGCCCATATCGGTCTAGCTTTTCAAGATACGGAACGAGCGCACGTGCGGATGAATATGAGTGTTAATGTCCAGAGCACATGCTTGTCTTCATTACTGACCATCGAACATGTCTCCGGGAGCAGACGGGTTAATATGACGTGATCCTTTGGATGTAAACGCGTCACCCCAACAAAATAGGCTTGTTGTTATCCTAGGTTTATTGATGCTATGATTGTTACATTTTCTTATTTTGTTGATTTTATAAACAATAGTAAAACAATGGGTATCGAAATGAAGTATTGGATTCTTGATGAGATCAGTCTTGCATCAAATCATTAACTATTTCTACAAATATACACGTATCAGTTTGATTGCGTATTGTTCTAATGTTTTCACGAGTATGATAGTATGTTCCTCTTGTGTTTCAGATATACGCCTGGATCTCTATTGTGTTTGTGTTCATGTCAATATTTTCGTTCTGTGCGGAGACCCATCCCGACTTCCAGGTCCATCCATCTACTACCCAGGGCTACGAGGATCTGTACAATCTCTTCGCTCTCAAGGACAAGCTTATGATTGACGTGACGGAATCGTCCGGAGGCGGGGACATTTCAAATGCCACTCTGAGCGTAGAAAACAACACACTGCTAGGGGAGGAGGAGGAGGAGGGCCTCAACACCGTTCCACACCCGGCCCTCCTCATTATCGACCTTATCTGCGTCACGTTCTTTACGCTCGAGTTCGTCACGAGATTTGTGTTCTGTCCAAGGAAGGTCCAGTTTATCACGGCCTTACAAAACATTATAGACTTCGTAGCAATTGTCCCGGATTATATCGAGTTTATCATCCACGCATTCCATCCTTCAGGATCTGAATTGCCTTTTATGGATTTTATTGTCATTTTGCGCATGCTCAGGTTATGCCGGATCTTCAGATTGATTCGCCATGTCCCTGGATTGTGGATTCTATTGTACACTCTTAAAGCCAGCTTCAACGAATTATTGCTCATGTTTGTGTTTCTGTTAATAGGGATGGTTGTGTTTGCCTCGTTGATTCATTTTGCAGAAGGTAAAAAGGGATTCGATAACATTCCTATAGGATTTTGGTGGAGTGTTGTTACCATGACAACAGTGGGATATGGAGATATGCACCCTACCACGGCGTTTGGCTATATAATAGGGTCCCTGTGTGCCATTTCCGGTTTGCTCATGATCGCATTCACCGTCCCTATCATCGTCAGTAACTTCGTATTGTACTATACGCATGTGCAATATGGGATTGTACGACATGAACGTGAGAAATCGAAACTCCTGGATTTTAACTCCGACGACGAGGAGTGTAGTGTAGAATACTCAGAAAACACAGAGAATCCCAAAACAGACCAACGACAGTTTCGTAAAAGCAAACGAGACCGAAGTACGACTGAAAAAACTCCGCCATTGGAAAGAGGAGTGTCTGAACTAGCGAGTTCAAAGTCCACGGACGGTAACTTTAACAAACTATGACAAGGACAACGGGAACTAATCTCGACCCAGAGTTGTCGTTCCTTACGCACATTAAGAACGACAACTCTGGGTAGAGGTTGATAGCGAATATTAAGTTTTACAGTCTATTATGTTGAATGTGGGTTATTTGCCTTTTGTTAAAATGTCACAATAACATTTTTAATTATAATGACTTTGGGTAAGACCTTTTTCCCTATGTTACCTAGTATCTTCGTTAAGCCATTCCATGTAAGTTCCTCGTTGCCTATCTACGACACTACGCCTATATGCAAAGAGAGAGAATTCGCCAGGAGTTATCTCCGCACGCCTATGGAAGTAACTCAGACAAAATAAGGAGGTATACAATTATCTGATTTATTTATCGTCATAAGAAACTTTTAGAACTTGTAACATGTAAAGACCATTTAAAAAAAACGACTGATTATTTCAGTGTACGGTTCCTCTCTCTGGCGTCGTCCATGGTGATAGTGTGTCATGTGATTATTAATTTCAAACTTTGTACTAAAACTGTGATTATTGTTTTTATGTAGATTATGCGACACACCTTGTTATTAATAACTAATAAGTCTCTGTTTTTTATCCATCACTAACAGTTTGTTCAAGGATTTCTTTATTTTTTCTGCGAAGAAAAAAAGATATATTTAAAAAAAAATGAATAGTGACAAACATATTCAAGTAACGAAAAAAGACAATCGTATTTGCGATTTGTGGGTGAATCCTCACCGTTGTACCGAATGGCATTCATTTTATAGTTATTCTATAGTCATTCACATGTATACAACCTCATCAATATTGCTTTAATCTCACATGGAACGTACAAGTAAAATCAAAAGTATTAAACTAATACGATAATTACTCGTGGGGAATTATAATTTGGAGTGATACTAGCTGTACTGTGTGCGATTATTGTTGGTGTCTAGTTTTATAGGCATCTCTATGTTTATATATAGATCAGTTTATTCCTATTTAACATGTACAAGTACAGCTGTACCAACCCAGAGCAGATTCCAGTGAGCGTCTACCGTAAGTTATGTTGTAGTGTGTGCAGGTGCACAGGGCCCTGATAATCGGCTATAATATGTGTTTACAAATATTTAGTCGTAGATTCATTAAAATGTCATTGGAATGATTTCATTATTTGGTAACCTTATCTAACACCCAAAAGCTTGTTATTCTTGCTTATCAGAATGGGTCTTTCTTAGTATATAGTAATTGGTTGTCACGTCCCTGTGTATAGTATAATGGCATAGGGACTTGCCCTTTTCATGCACATGCATATAGAGAATGGTGACACAGGGGCCAGTATCGTTTATAACGTGAAGGATTAATTTCTGTCTATCGCTCCTGTATAATACGTACACTGAAAATAACAACATCCATGAGGAAAAATTGAGCGTCCCGAATTTGTCCTCGCCAAAACGTCTAAGTACTAGCCATGGACGGAAGGATATCGCATTTTGCGTGCCTTCACGTGTAAAACGATACATGACCCCGTTAGTTGCACAGCTGAGGATAGCAAACAAGAGAAACATAGTTTGGAATATCATTTAAAAGCCTGAACAGTATGGCTGACTAGAAGGATATCTCCACATTATCATTACACATACAAGGTAATTAGTAAAATTAATAACTAAATATCTTCAAAGACAATCTGATATTTGGTAATTGAGGATACTAGATTTTATTAGATCTGTATGTTGTTTGTGTACACATAGCACATGAGAATGGGTTTGTACAGATGTTTTTTTCTCGTAGATCTATTAGGAGTTCATAATGATATGTTTCTGGCTGTGCTAACGTCACCTTAACGGAGGAAAATATCACTAAAGGGAGTTAACTCCGGCAACATTTTTTGAACCATTTTCAAGGAAATCACCCCGGGGTTTTTCTGCCAGGTGAATACCCGAGGTGTCCCGACTGTGCAATTGTGAGGATGTTAACTTTCGTACAATTAAAGAACAATATCATGTGTCGAGAATCAAAATCAGCCAGACGTTTGATTCGGTATTACGGTGCCTTTTGATTTTATCACACGAAAGCCAACGGGCAAATGTTCATTTTTTTTATAACTGAAGATGAATTTTATTATACTAGAAACTGTTTTAGAACATTTTTAAATGTTTTAGCTAGATTTTTAGTAGATACCATCTTGGACTTATATTAGAGTAGTGTACATTTTTATCAACGTTTTCAAAATCTTTTTGGCAAACAATTTTTGCGTCCATTTTATTTAAAATACATTAAAATATATATCTTATTGGCATGTGTCCAGCACAATACTCACAATGTTGAAGTGGTTTACTTTTACATTTTACTCCTAGCCAAACTAGTTATTTCACACTCTATGCAAGTTAATGTTACGTCGTTAGGTGTACAGTAATCGCCTCCTTGATGGATATGTAAAACAACAGGGGGCGCTTCCACTATTACTTCTGCCACTACATCTAACGGTGAGTGGAAATAAATAACTTATTGTCCTTTTAACAATTTTGCACTTATATTTTGTATTTTAATATTAAAGAAATTGTCCTCTTGTCATTATTTTAAGTCTTTGTACTGTATGGTGGATGATATGTAGCCTGTCCCTCTTTTACGGCATAATAATTGTCGCTATTTGTCTCGCTTATCGGGGTCTCTAAGCAGCGACAAAACGAAATAAGTCGCTATTTACCAATCCGATATTTCTTCCAGTAAATCCTTAATAATCTTGGTTCTGTCACCCCACGGGGCAATATTACGATATTATTACCTTTGTTCTGAATCCCTTGTGGGTCGCGGGATGTCTAACGATGATAAGCGGGCCGATCAGTCACAAATTGCTACTTTACGTTTTCGTTATTTCGCTAAGGTATTTTTGGTATTCCGTTCGGTCCATGGGGACTCGGCACGATTTCCAAACCCATGGTTCATAAATAATAAATATATATGGACCGCGGGTTCGAAATTTGTGCCAAGTCCTTGTGGATCGGTCGCTGCGAAAATACGGTATTTAGCGTAACGAAATAACGAAATAACGAAATAGCACATATCAACCACCATAACATCGACCAGATCTATCCTGCCCAATTGTGTGATTTCGACTTCTGGCACTGGCGGTTTGGTCACAGAGACACAGAACGTTGACCGTGGTACAACATTAAGTTTTATTAAGGGTCATAGGCATATTATTGATTTCGCTTTGCAAACTATTTATTACGTTACGTATACCTGTGATCGCCTGAACTAGATCATATATCTAATAAGTACGACAAAGGGAATAACTAACACACTTAAAATTGGCCAGGTACCAAAAAAATACGCTATAGACCCCACAGGGACTTGACACGATTTTACAACCCATGGTTAATATATGATATATATGTACATGCATATTTATAAGATTCGTTGGTTTGAAATCAGTACCAAGTCCCTGTGTGAAGCCCCAATATACGCAACTGCGACATATTTCCAAAGTAAGGTGAAACACTGGTTATACATCGTCATATCCTACATGACATCACAGGAAAATGTTCACAAAATAACAAATAGATTAAAATCACACCAAGAGACAAGAGTCTGTCGAATTTACATATGACCCAAAGCTGGTACACAACATCTTCAGGCGTGGTCCAGAAAATGGTACAGACCATTTCATGTGGTCCGGAAAATGGTACAGCCTAGCCCCAGGCATTGTCAAGAAAATAATACACAACGCAAAACCATAGTCTACCTTCAGGCGTGGTCCTTCAGGCGTGTCCTTCGGGCGTGGTCCAAAAAATGGTCGACAACGAACCACATTCAGCCTATCTTCAAGTGTGGTCCGGAAAAATGGTTGTAGACTGACTGGTGATCCACTTGATGGATGGTTGTAGACTGACCGGTGATCCGACTGGTGGATGGTTGTAGACTGACTGGTGATCCGACTGGTGGATGGTTGTAGACTGACCGGTGATCCGACTGGTGGATGGTTGTAGACTGACCGGTGATCCGACTGGTGGATGGTTGTAGACTGACCGGTGATCCACTTGATGGTTGTAGACTGACCGGTGATCCACTTGATGGATGGTTGTAGACTGACTGGTGATCCGACTGGTGGATGGTTGTAGACTGACCGGTGATCCGACTGGTGGATGGTTGTAGACTGACCGGTGATCCACTTGATTGATTGTTGTAAACTGACCGGTGATCCACTTGATTGATTGTTGTAAACTGACCGGTGATCCACCTGATGGTTGTAGACTGACCGGTGATCCGACTGCTTGATGGTTGTAGACTGACCGGTGATCCGACTGATTGATGGATGTAGACTGACCGGTAATCCACTTGATTGATGGTTGTAGACTGACCGGTGATCCACTTGATTGATGGATGTAGACTGACCGGTGATCCGACTGGTGGATGGTTGTAGACTGACCGGTGATCCGACTGATTGATGGATGTAGACTGACCGGTAATCCACTTGATTGATGGTTGTAGACTGACCGGTGATCCACTTGATTGATGGATGTAGACTGACCGGTGATCCGACTGGTGGATGGTTGTAGACTGACCGGTGATCCACTTGATTGATGGTTGTAGACTGACCGGTGATCCACTTGATTGATTGTTGTAGACTGACTGGTGATCCGACTGGTGGATTGTTGTAGACTGACCGGTGATCCGACTGGTGGAATGGTTGTAGACTGACCGGTGATCCGACTGGTGGATGGTTGTAGACTGACCGGTGATCCACTTGATTGATGGTTGTAGACTGACCGGTGATCCGACTGGTGGATGGTTGTAGACTGACCGGTGATCCGACTGGTGGATGGATGTAGACTGACTGGTGATCCACTTGATTGATGGTTGTAGACTGACCGATGATCCACTTGATGGTTGTAGACTGACTGGTGATCCACTTGATGGTTGTAGACTGACTGGTGATCCACTTGATCCACTTGATTGATTGTTGTAGACTGACCGGTGATCCACTTGATGGATGGTTGTAGACTGACTGGTGATCCACTTGATTGATGGATGTAGACTGACCGGTGAATCCACTTGATTGATGGTTGTAGACTGACCGGTGATCCGACTGGTGGATGGTTGTAGACTGACTGGTGATCCACTTGATGGATGTAGACTGACCGGTGATCCACTTGATGGTTGTAGACTGACCGGTGATCCACTTGATGGTTGTAGACTGACCGGTGATCCACTTGATGGATGTAGACTGACCGGTGATTCACTTGATGGTTGTAGACTGATCGGTGATCCACTTGATTGATGGTTGTAGACTGACCGGTGATCCACTTGATGGATGGTTGTAGACTGACCGGTGATCCACTTGATGGATGGTTGTAGACTGACCGGTGATCCACTTGATTGATGGTTGTAGACTGACCGGTGATTCGACTGGTGGATGGTTGTAGACTGACCGGTGATCCGACTGGTGGATGGATGTAGACTGACCGGTGATCCACTTGATGTATGGATGTAGACTGACCGGTGATCCGACTGGTGGATGGTTGTAGACTGACCGGTGATCCGACTGGTGGATGGTTGTAGACTGACCGGTGATCCACTTGATTGATGGTTGTAGACTGACCGGTGATCCACTTGATGGATGGTTGTAGACTGACCGGTTATCCACTTGATTGATGGTTGTAGACTGACCGGTGATCCACTTGATGGATGTAGACTGACCGGTGATCCACTTGATGGATGGTTGTAGACTGACCGGTGATCCACTTGATTGATGGATGTAGACTGACCGGTGATCCACTGGTTGTAGACTGACTGGTGATCCACTTGATGGATGGTTGTAGACTGGCTGGTGATCCGACTGGTGGATGGATGTAGACTGACCGGTGATCCGACTGGTGGATGGATGTAGACTGACCGGTGATCCACTTGATGGATGGATGTAGACTGACCGGTGATCCGACTGGTGGATGGTTGTAGACTGACCGGTGATCCGACTGGTGGATGGTTGTAGACTGACCGGTGATCCACTTGATTGATGGTTGTAGACTGACCGGTGATCCACTTGATGGATGGTTGTAGACTGACCGGTGATCCACTTGATGGATGGTTGTAGACTGACCGGTGATCTACTTGATTGATGGTTGTAGACTGACTGGTGATCCACTTGATGGATAGTTGTAGACTGACTGGTGATCCACTTGATTGATTGTTGTAGACTGACCGATGGTCAACTTGATGGATGGATGTAGACTGAATGGGGACGTCCTTTTATTTTTACTTTAACGGGGTCAGTATTCACTTCTACTCTAACAGCCTTTCAGTGATTACTGACAGACCACACCTTGTATAGGGGTATGGAGAGCTATGTAAGTAATCACATCACTGGGATAAATATATACCAGTTATTGTACTGGGGTCCATGGTAAATGTTTTCAAACGGAAATTAATTGTTAATTAATCATTGTGTTCAGTGGTCGGTATGGGCTTATCAAATCCATTCATCTTTCTTCAATAAGGAGTTACAGACCGGGAAATATGAATGTTTAACAGTCGTTATCACTTTACACGACACTCAACTAACGTTCCTGTAAACGTAGCGTCCCTGTAAACGTAGCGTCCCTGTAAACGTAACGTCCCTGTAAACGTAGCGTCCCTGTAAACGTAACGTTCCTGTAAACGTAACGTTCCTGTAAACGTAACGTCCCTGTAAACGTAACGTCTCTGTAAACGTAACGTCCCTGTAAACGTAGCGTCCCTGTAAACGTAGCGTCCCTGTAAACGTAACGTCCCTTTAAATGTAACGTCCCTATAAACGTAGCGTCCCTGTAAACGTAGCGTCCCTGTAAACGTAACGTCCCTGTAAACGTAGCGTCCCTGTAAACGTAGCGTCCCTGTAAACGTAACGTCCCTGTAAACGTAACGTCTCTGTAAACGTAACGTTCCTGTAAATGTAACGTCCTTGTAAACGTAGCGTCCCTGTAAACGTAACGTCCCTGTAAACGTAGCGTCCCTGTAAACGTAACGTCCCTTTAAATGTAACGTCCCTATAAACGTAGCGTCCCTGTAAACGTAGCGTCCCTGTAAACGTAGCGTCCCTGTAAACGTAACGTCCCTGTAAACGTAGCGTCCCTGTAAACGTAGCGTCCCTGTAAACGTAACGTCCCTGTAAACGTAACGTCTCTGTAAACGTAACGTTCCTGTAAATGTAACGTCCCTGTAAACGTAGCGTCCCTGTAAACGTAACGTCCCTGTAAACGTAGCGTCCCTGTGAACGTAACGTCCCTGTAAACGTAGCGTCCCTGTAAACGTAACGTCCCTGTAAACGTAGCGTCCATGTAAACGTAACGTTCCTGTAAACGTAACGTCCCTTTAAACGTAACGTCCCTGTAAACGTAACGTCTCTGTAAATGTAGCGTCCCTGTAAACGTAACGTCCCTGTAAACGTAACGTCCCTGTAAATGTAACGTCCCTGTAAACGTAGCGTCCCTGTGAACGTAACGTCCCTGTAAACGTAGCGTCCCTGTAAACGTAACGTCCCTGTAAACGTAGCGTCCATGTAAACGTAACGTTCCTGTAAACGTAACGTCCCTTTAAACGTAACGTCCCTGTAAACGTAACGTCTCTGTAAATGTAGCGTCCCTGTAAACGTAACGTCCCTGTAAACGTAACGTCCCTGTAAATGTAACGTCCCTGTAAACGTAGCGTCCCTGTAAATGTAACGTCCCTGTACACGTAATTTTCTATCTTCAGCGAGTCAAACGTTAAGAATGAAGTTTGACTTCAATGAAACCTTTGGCTAAGGTAGTTTAAAAGACCCGACAATGGCTCGCGATACACAACCCTGCCATCCTGGTTTGTGTCCATGGAATTCCATCGCTCTACCTTCAACAAGGTGAAATTATAGCAAGCATCTCGGACGCATGGACAGACAGAGCGGCGACTATCAGTGAAATTGACCAGACACGTGACCTGGACGCAATGAAACTATATCTTATATTTATAGAGCTTTGGGGATATATTACAACGATTGACAACATCGTCTGGCCAAGTATTTCATATTTTGTGAATTATTCCAGCTCGCAAGTGAGTGAGTGGACGGGCGTACTCGTATCTGTATATACAGTATCTACATATGTATGACAGACAATCTTTTCTCGTCACTTAGAATCAATATCGGTTGTTTTTGTACCTGTACCTTTTAATTCGTTACCCTGACAACGGATGGATTGAATCGGTTAATCCGTGCTTAGACACACGGCACTATATATAGATATAACCTGATAGCGACATTAGGATGCGATGTTTGCCAGTCTAGATGTGACACTTATCATTCCATGGTGAAAATTTGACATCAACTCATTAGAATATGTACTGACGTTATCTCATTGGTATGATATATAAGAATATTAGAATAAGACATTTTTAGCCATTAATGTCAGGGCGGGGAACCTACGTCACACAACTGACAATTTCCGTATGTTGTGACGGCAGTCCATCAATGTGACGTAGGTTTCCCGCCGTGAACTTGAGACGGCTGCGGTCAATGTGACGTAGGTTTCCCACCATGAACTTGTGACAGATGTCCATCAGTGTGACGTAGGTTTCCCGTCGTGAACTTGTGACGGCTGTCAATCAATGTGACGTATATACACCTTTGTGAATCTGTGACGGCTTTCTCGTTAATTGTGGTCCTGTTATCAGTGTGACGTAGGTTTCCCATCGTGAACTTGTGACGGATGTCCATTAATGTGACGTAGGTTTCCTACCGTGAACTTGTGACGGATGTCCATTAATGTGACGTAGGTTTCCCATCGTGAACTTGTGACGGCTGTCCATCAATATGACGTAGGTTTCCTACCGTGAACTTGTGACGACTGTCCATTAATGTGACGTTGGTTTATCATCGTGAACTTGTGACGGCTGTCCATCAGTGTGACGTAAGTTTCCCACCGTGAACTTGTAACGACTGTCCATTAATGTGATGTAGGTTTCCTACCGTGAACTTGTGACGACTGTCCATTAATGTGACGTAGGTTTCTCACCGTGAACTTGTGACGGCAGTCCATCAGTGTGACGGGGATTGTCACCGTCAACTTGTGACGACTGTCCATCAGGGTGACATGGGTTCTTCATTGTGAACTTGTGACGACTGTCCATCAATGTGATGTAGGTTTCCCACCATGAACTTGTGACGACTGTCCATCAGTGTTATGTAGGTTTCCCATCGTAAACTTGTGGCGGCTGTCCATCACCGTGAACGTGTGACGGCTGTCAATCAGGGTGACGTGGGTTCTTCACCGTGAACTTGTGACGCAGTCTATCAATGTGACGTAGGTATCTCGTCGTGAACTTGTGACGGCAGTCCATCAATGTGACGTAGGTATCTCGTCGTGAACTTGTGAAGACTGTCAATCAGTGTGACGTATATACAACATTATGAATCTGTGACGGCTTTCTCGTTAAATGTGGTCCTGTTCCTGTTATCAGTGCAACGTAGGTTTCCCATCGTGAACTTGTGACGGATGTCCACCAGTGTGACGTAGGTACCCCGTCGTGAACTTGTGACGACTGTCCATCAGTGTGACGTAGGTATCCCGTCGTGAACTTGTGTAGGCTGTCCCGTTAAATGTAGCCATTCATGGAATACAATACGGAAAACTAACAGATTTCACACATTAATGATTTTGGCCTGCAGCTGTCCATTCCTACCCTATCTGAATTTATTTGACAGTCTAGTGTCCAGCTTGACCAGGAAAATACTAAAATAGCCCGGATTACAATGTTTATTTTTATAGCGACTATATATCGACAACGAGGCGACAACAATGAATTCATGAGTCTCTCCTTTGTCGTAATTCAAACGACCCCAAAGACATCATGGAATGCTGCTTATTCTATAACGTCGTTCATGGCGGCATCTGTTTCAATCATATCGTTTATTTATGTAGCACATTTCATCGGAACCCAGCGTAACGAAAAGTTTAGTTAGGGATAACAAAGGTAGGGTGGACAAAGCTTGATATCTAGTTATATACCACAAGTGATAACAAAGGTAGGGCGGACAAACAAAGCTTGATATCTAGTTATATAACACTAGTGATAACAAAGGTAGGGCGGACAAACAAAGCTTGATATCTAGTTATATAACACTAGTGATAACAAAGGTAGGGCGGACAAACAAAGCTTGATATCTAGTTATATAACACTAGTGATAACAAAGGTAGGGCGGACAAACAAAGCTTGATATCTAGTTATATAACACTAGTGATAACAAAGGTAGGGCGGACAAACAAAGCTTGATATCTAGTTATATAACACTAGTGATAACAAAGGTAGGGCCGACAAACAAAGCTTGATATCTAGTTATATAACACTAGTGATAACAAAGGTAGGGCCGACAAACAAAGCTTGATATCTAGTTATATAACACTAGTGATAACAAAGGTAGGATGGACAAACAAAGCTTGATATCTAGTTATATAACACTAGTGATAACAAAGGTAGGGCCGACAAACAAAGCTTGATATCTAGTTATATAACACTAGTGATAACAAAGGTAGGGCCGACAAACAAAGCTTGATATCTAGTTATATAACACTAGTGATAACAAAGGTAGGGCCGGACAAACAAAGCTTGATATCTAGTTATATAACACTAGTGATAACAAAGGTAGGGTGGACAAACAAAGCTTGATATCTAGTTATATAACACTAGTGATAACAAAGGTAGGGCGGACAAACAAAGCTTGATATCTAGTTATATAACACTAGTGATAACAAAGGTAGGGAGGACAAACAAAGCTTGATATCTAGTTATATAACACTAGTGATAACAAAGGTAGGATGGACAAACAAAGCTTGATATCTAGTTATATAACACTAGTGATAACAAAGGTAGGATGGACAACAAAGCTTGATATCTAGTTATATAACACTAGTGATAACAAAGGTAGGGCGGACAAACAAAGCTTGATATCTAGTTATATAACACTAGTGATAACAAAGGTAGAAGGGACAAACAAAGCTTGATATCTAGTTATATAACACTAGTGATAACAAAGGTAGGGCGGACAAAGCTTGATATCTAGTTATATAACACTAGTGATAACAAAGGTAGGGCGGACAAACAAAGCTTGATATCTAGTTATATAACACTAGTGATAACAAAGGTAGGGCCGACAAACAAAGCTTGATATCTAGTTATATAACACTAATGATAACAAAGGTAGGGCGGACAAACAAAGCTTGATATCTAGTTATATAACACTAGTGATAACAAAGGTAGGGTGGACAAACAAGGCTTGATATCTAGTTATATAACACTAGTGATAACAAAGGTAGGGCCGACAAACAAAGCTTGATATCTAGTTATATAACACTAGTGATAACAAAGGTAGGGCGGACAAACAAAGCTTGATATCTAGTTATATAACACTAGTGATAACAAAGGTAGGGCGGACAAACAAAGCTTGATATCTAGTTATATAACACTAGTGATAACAAAGGTAGGGTGGACAAACAAAGCTTGATATCTAGTTATATAACACTAGTGATAACAAAGGTAGGGCCGACAAACAAAGCTTGATATCTAGTTATATAACACTAGTGATAACAAAGGTAGGATGGACAAACAAAGCTTGATATCTAGTTATATAACACTAGTGATAACAAAGGTAGGATGGACAAACAAAGCTTGATATCTAGTTATATAACACTAGTGATAACAAAGGTAGTAGGGACGAACAAAGCTTGATATCTAGTTATATAACACTAATGATAACAAAGGGAGGGCGGACAAACAAAGCTTGATATCTAGTTATATAACACTAGTGATCACAATGGTAGGGCCAGCAAACAAATCTTAATATCTAGTTATATAACACTAGTGATAACAAAGGTAGGGCGGACAAAGCTTGATATCTAGTTATATAACACTAGTGATAACAAAGGTAGGGCGGACAAACAAAGCTTGATATCTAGTTATATAACACTAGTGATAACAAAGGTAGGGCGGACAAACAAAGCTTGATATCTAGTTATATAACACTAATGATAACAAAGGTAGGGCGGACAAACAAAGCTTGATATCTAGTTATATAACACTAGTGATAACAAAGGTAGGGTGGACAAACAAGGCTTGATATCTAGCTATATAACACTAGTGATAACAAAGGTAGGGCCGACAAACAAAGCTTGATATCTAGTTATATAACACTAGTGATAACAAAGGTAGGGCCGACAAACAAAGCTTGATATCTAGTTATATAACACTAGTGATAACAAAGGTAGGGCCGACAAACAAAGCTTGATATCTAGTTATATAACACTAGTGATAACAAAGGTAGGACGGACAAACAAAGCTTGATATCTAGTTATATAACACTAATGATAACAAAGGTAGGGCGGACAAACAAAGCTTGATATCTAGTTATATAACACTAGTGATAACAAAGCTAGGGTGGACAAACAAGGCTTGATATCTAGCTATATAACACTAGTGATAACAAAGGTAGGGCCGACAAACAAAGCTTGATATCTAGTTATATAACACTAGTGATAACAAAGGTAGGGCCGACAAACAAAGCTTGATATCTAGTTATATAACACTAGTGATAACAAAGGTAGGACGGACAAACAAAGCTTGATATCTAGTTATATAACACTAGTGATTACAAAGGTAGGAGGGACAAACAAAGCTTGATATCTAGTTATATAACACTAATGATAACAAAGGTACAATGGACAAACAAAGCCTGATATCTAGTTATATAACACTAGTTATAACAAAGGTAGGACGGACAAACAAAGCTTGATATCTAGTTATATAACACTAGTGATTACAAAGGTAGGAGGGACAAACAAAGCTTGATATCTAGTTATATAACACTAGTGATAACAAAGGTAGGGCGGACAAACAAAGCTTGATATCTAGTTATATAACACTAATGATAACAAAGGTAGGGCGGACAAACAAAGCTTGATATCTAGTTATATAACACTAGTGATAACAAAGGTAGGGCGGACAAACAAAGCTTGATATCTAGTTATATAACACTAGTGATAACAAAGGTAGGGCCGACAAACAAAGCTTGATATCTAGTTATATAACACTAATGATAACAAAGGTAGGACGGACAAACAAAGCTTGATATCTAGTTATATAACACTAGTGATAAGAAAGGTAGGACAGACAAACAAAGCTTGATATCTAGTTATATAACACTAGAGATAACAAAGGTAGGACGGACAAACAAAGCTTGATATCTAGTTAGTTATATAACACTAGTGATAACAAAGGTAGGGCGGACAAACAAAGCTTGATATCTAGTTATATAACACTAGTGATAACAAAGGTAGGGTGGACAAACAAAGCTTGATATCTAGTTGTGATGATGGGGAACAATAAAAGTGTTATTTCCCTCACACCCATACAATAACTGTATACAATTGTATAGTACTGTTGTGTTACTATATATTACAATAGTACAGTACTGTTGTGTTACTATATATTACAATAGTACAGTACTGTTGTTACTATATATTACAATAGTATTGTACTGTGTTACTATATATTACAATAGTATTGTACTGTTGTGTTACTATATATTACAATAGTACTGTACTGTTGTGTTACTATATATTACAATAGTACTGTACTGTTGTTACTATATATTACAATAGTACAGTACTGTTGTGTTACTATATATTACAATAGTACTGTACTGTTGTTACTATATATTACAATAGTATTGTACTGTTGTGTTACTATATATTACAATGATACTGTACTGTTGTTACTATATATTACAATGGTACTGTACTGTTGTTACTATATATTACAATGGTACTGTACTGTTGTTACTATATATTACAATAGTACTGTACTGTTGTCACTATATATTACCGTGGTACTGTACTGTTGTTACTATATATTACAATGGTACTGTACTGTTGTTACTATATATTACAATGGTACTGTACTGTTGTTACTATATATTACAATGGTACTGTACTGTTGTTACTATATATTACAATAGTACTGTACTGTTGTTACTATATATTACAATGGTACAGTACTGTTGTTACTATGTATTACAATGGTACTGTACTGTTGTTACTATATATTAAAATAGTACTTTACTGTTGTTACTATATATTACAATAATACTGTACAGTTGTGTAACTATATATTACAATGGTACTGTACTAATGTCTTACTATATATTACAATGGTACTGTACTGTTGTTACTATATATTAAAATAGTACTTTACTGTTGTTACTATATATTACAATAATACTGGACTGTTGTTACTATATATTACAATGGTACTGTACTAATGTCTTACTATATATTACAATAGTACAGTACTGTTGTGTTACTATATATTACAATAGTACTTTACTGTTGTTACTATATATTACAATAATACAGTACTGTTGTTACTATATATTACAATGGTACTGTACTAATGTGTTACTATATATTATAATGGTACTGTACTGTTGTTACTATGTATTACAATGGTACACTACTCTTGTGTAAATATCACTTGATTTATTGCATTGAGATGCTGATTTGGTTGATATATGTCCATCCATTTTTTTTCATTTCACAAAGTTTCACAAGCAGAGTTTAAAGCTTCTCTATGTTCTTGTAACATATATATATCATGACAAAATTATAATTATATAATCAATGTCTGTTAAATGAGAGAATATATACCCTAAAGATGATATCATGTGAGAATCAATACCATAGGTTTTCATAATTGCAATTAAAACTGAGTAAACTACCCACTGATTACAGGGAATCTCTTATCCGGTGCTACACTCTCTATATGTAAATGAGCCATGGAAAATATGTCATTCACACATACACAAACTGGTTTGTTTTGAAGAATTGCGGCCTGGCAATCAAAGCCATGTATCAGAAGCCTGAAGTCAATCAGAGGCACTGGTTGCTGTCACAAAGGCAAAGAAAGGTTATTGGGTAAAATCACAACATCATCTACAATTTACAGAGTCAAAGTGAGCTTGTTGTCAAAACTAAAGATGTGTTAAATGTGAAAAGCCACCATGAATCGGCAATGAAACTTCTTGGCATTTGATACAAAAACCCATACTTCTTTGTTTATCATCAGAGGCTGTAAATCATTGGACTCAAGGCTGGTTCACTCTCTGTTTTTAAATGTTTATTACATACTTTAATTGTGAATTGTTGACATAGCTGAGCAGGTTGGATGGAAAGTAAATGAAGATAAACTCATAGGGGATTATGAAGTTTAGTTTAACTTGATTAACATGATAAAGTTTTTTATTCATAAACAAAACATAGAGAGGATTTAAAACCGACACAGATTTTAAAACCCTGATTAAATTTTGATTGGTGCATTTTCAATGTCGGTACATAAAGCAATATGTAAGAAAAACTAGCAAAGGTAGTTCCAATAATTTATTCAGAAAGCAGTTCTCATATCCTTTATACATATCATTGGTCAATGTGTGAACCAACTATTTGTCCTTGAAAAGTCAATGCTATATCTTCAAGTTTTTTACCTATATCTATTAATGTATCATCTGTTTGAAACTCGTCAGACAACTCTCTTAGTGTAATTGCGATTCGATCAGCAGTGATATCCTCCCTGTGAATGCCATGCTTCCAGATGTTTCTCGCTGGTCCATATACCACAATCAATGACCTCTGATAGAGTGGAACTTTGACCTCTACATCCTCATCATCCTTAACAAAGTATAGATAAGTGTCCGACAACAAATTCAAGGTCACTAGTCTCTCACCCCACAACCAGAAATCATCAAAGTGTGGATCAATGGCAGAGCCTCTAAGGGGGGAGTACTCTAGGTTGCAAAGTTCTACAGGTGTAAAATCTGCTAGTTGGGTCACCTCTTTCATCCGACGGTAGAGAGGTTCACTGAAGTTTGGTAGTCCAGTAAAAACATCACATTTTAACTTCTTCTTCTTGAAATTTACTTTTGGACCATAATCCTAAACAAAAGAAAACAAAAATATGATCTGTTTATACATTTTATTAAAAATACATAGAGAAATATTTAAAGAGGCTTACCCGCAGACTGACCGGTAAACGGCACATCTCCGATCACTAAATAAACTTCAGTACACGTTTCTATGTGACAAAATTAGAGGCTTTCTGACTTTATTTCTTGAAAACAATTACAGAATATGTATTTAAAAGACGTTTTAAAACTCAACCTGAGAGGAAAATATATTGAATATAACGGCAAATCTTCTTTGTAAATCGCCGCTGCCTTTGAAGTTATCACTGTGTGGCACTGTGCACGTGTTTGTTTCTTATAAAACGCTGAAAAGTGATATTAAAACCTCATTTTTAATATTATTTATTTAATCGCAACCCGCAATAAGTCCCCGCTATAAAGTGGAGTCTAATTTGATTGACACATCAAAGAAACAAGCACGTGCACAGTGCCACACAGTAATAACTTCATAGGCAGCGGCGATTTACAAAGAAGATTCGCCGTAATATTCCATACATTTCCCTCTCAGGTTGAGTTTTAAAACGTCTTTTAAATACATATTCTGTTATTGTTTTCAAGAAATAAAGTCGGAAAGCCTCTAATTTTGTCACATAGAAACGTGTACTGAAGTTTATTTAGTGATCGGAGATGTGCCGTTTACCGGTCCGTCTGCGGGTAAGCCTCTTTAAAAGACTATTAGTATTTGCCGACATAATTTTACTAGTTTTCATTGATTAAGAGTTAAAAATGATAAGTGACTTTAATAATTCAGTATCAATGCTACCAAGTAGTAATGTAGTAGTGCCAGCATATGTTGTTCAGAGGGCAAATGATTTTCCTCCCAGACAAAAAACTGATGGTCTTATTTGAATTTTTATTACACAGTTCTGTACTATATCATAGGTGACTTTTAAAAAGAGTCAAAGAAGTGTTAAGTTTGTCCTTGTTTGGAATCCTTATAGTCTCCAAGTGATTTTAAATATAGCAACTTGCAATGCAAACACCTTTTCTTTAAAAGTCATACAAACCTGTTTCCTTCTCCCTGACTGCGACACGGCAAAAGGTACACTGTATATATCCTTGCATATGTTTCTTTCCTCTTCTTCCGAGACAAAATTCTGGATGATTTTAATTCCAGGGAAATCTATGGGGTTGCCATGATGATCAGGATGGTGTTTCCATGGTGATCTGTTGCCTGGCCATGCCTTTCCACAGTATTCACAATAGTAAGTACATACATCCTACAAATATTAAACAACATTCTAAACTGACTGCCATGGGGTTTAACATATTCTCCTTATGATAAAATAAATAGCATCTGTATAAACTTTAATTATTGTTTATTTACACACACACATATATAAAATGTTATCTTTGTATTTGATTTGCGTTTCTAATGTTCAATATTCAAACATAAACAGAAATCTAAAGGAAGTCAACTGTTAATGTTATTGGATTTCCTGAAGTCAGCTATCAGATTCAGGTTATCAGGCAATATCTGCCACCCAAAAACTATAGAGAAAAATGTAGTGAAAGCATATTGAAACACAGGGATTTTTCTAGTCTTATATTGATAAAATCAGCCGGAAATAATACATAGTGTCACATAGTTCACTTTTAGTTATGTTTGTATTACATGTACATGTAATTATTAGCATGTGTATGTCTGTATAGATACATTTTACTTTGAGTGAACGAGATATTGAGTGGCTTTATTTAGTGTCATGTACATGTGTGTGCCGCGCTCTAGGTGGGGTGATCTATATTTAGCCGTCACACCGGTACCTGGACAATCGGTTCTGGTACCTGTTTCATTGTTAGCGCGTGTGTGGATTGAAATGTCTTGTTACAATATCAATCAATGTTGTCGAGGTTTCTTGTATTCTTTAAGGTAATGGTTTTGTAACATGTGTAATTGTGTGATGACAAGCTGTAATGTGCATAATATTGGTACGTTAAGTCATCTAAAGAGCTTTCTTGGTAAATTGTCCGCCTTTGTTTAGGCAGCTTGATCATTGTGATGAGTGGATGTGTCTTTGACATTCTGTTTCATTAAAGCTCATGTCTTATCCCATTGCCCCTTGCTGATCACATTGTACTGTAGCGGGACTGGACTGGGTCGATAATCGGTGACCAGGTAGCTCAATTGGTAGATCTAGAGCATCCGGCTAGTGTTCGGAGGTCCCGGGTTCCAACCCCGGTCTGGCCGCTACATTTTCTCCTCTCCTGTTACAAAATTGGCGCCCAACTAAAATACCCACAGTGGTGGTATAAGGGTTTCGTGTGCTTCGAGGGCGAAGACTTGGAAAAAAGGAGGGGGTGTGTAGCGGGACTGGACTGGGTCAATAATCGGTGACCAGGTAGCTCAATTGGTAGAGCATCCGGCTAGTGTTCGGAGGTCCCGGGTTCGAACCCCGGTCTGACCACAACATTTTCTCCTCTCCTGTTAAAGTACTAATACATGGTTTACTGATATTAAAGTTGAGTTGTTTCTATAATATATAGCGATTCGTCCCAAAATGATACACGGCCAACTGGGCGAGTCCAATCTAATATGTGGATAATGACATTCGTCAAAATAGGTATTTCTCGCTGATTTTATCAAAATACTTAAAAGATGCAGACCGCCGGACGCCTGTGACAGGTTGTCTGTGGTAATATCTAGACCTAGACAGCTAGAGCCAGGTACTACGGTGAGGTACACAACAATCTACACTCAAATTTGATAACTGTAGATAGTTCAGTAGGTAGGAAAATTATCAATTATGATTATTTCTTAACCTTCTGTCCGGATCCTACTGGCAGCTTTCCCTTTCCTTCACAAATAACACATGTACGTATTCCTTTACATCCACAGATCTCCATGTTGTTAATATTGCATGCAACTTCCGGTTAGAATAAAATAAAAATCAAGTCGGATCATATCCGTAAAATCTTTCCATCATAAAAAAATACGTCAAATGTCTTTCATTTTTTGTTTTAACTGATTTTATTTTTTCATTTATGTTGATACGCGGATAATACTCCAATGGATTTAGTAAGATACTCTTGTTGTATTAATAATTTAAATCCTTAAAAAATACGGAATGGCATCCTGTTTTTAATTTACAATACCATACAAAACATCCGACAGCATGGTAATTTCGCGGGAAAAGGCTGAAAGGTAAACAAGGTAATTATAAAGACTGTTGAAAGGCCGTAATAGTGGACATCAAGCCCACTAATAATTGACGATGATAAAACAAACGTCCGTCCTCCATTTTAAACACACGTCAATCTTAACTTGGCCAAAAGACAGCAACAAAATCCTCTCGTCGTAATTTAGGGTACCCCGGTGCCAACCCCGTTAGGCGTTTATTATGTGATTGGGGCACACTTCTTCTACTTCAGTTTAGGGAATAGACTCTTAGAAAACTGACTGTGTAACATCCCTTCTGGGCGCATGTGCAGAAAAGGCTTAACACTTTTTTTTGGGGGGGGGGGGGGGGGGGGAGTTCTTGTGTATAAAAAAGTCAACATGTACAATTTAAAAGATTTAGAGGATGCATAGTTGTTGTGAATTATGGAGGCCGGCGAACGTGTTTAACTACTCTTTGAAGGAAGAGAGAGTATTGCTAGCGGCATACCCTTATTTTATTCCTATATGATAAACAATTATTGTTAGAATTTCAAACGCGTGTGATTTGGGTACAGTTGAAAATTGACAAAACTGCTTTGTTCACATATTAATGTAATGTAACTCTAGGTTGGAGTGTTTGTAATGTTTATTATTTGAATATGAAATATGTACACATTCTAAATTACAAGAAAGTGAGATGTGAGCCTTTATCGGGGATAAAACCTTCAATTGACAGTTTTCCACTCCAGTGACAGAGTTAAATTATGAAATTACCCTTTATTATTATTATATATTAATGGCTAATATAACTGATTTACCAAACTGATCAAAGCAGTTCATACATATAAAAGTAATTTTCTTCAGGTGGCCCACTAGTTAATAATTAAATTAGACATACCTGGCTACATTATCGGTTAACAGTGTTCTTTAGCATTTTGACCTTATTTATGTCTTTTAACGTTATTTTCTTCTTTTTATCTATCTATTCTCTTTGCCTTTTCTTTATCTCCTTGGGATGGTACCTGTATGTTTACATTTGGATCAGTTATGCTAAGGTTCTGACGTAGATAACGGCATCTCAGTTATATCGGCAAACTGTCGTGGTTTAGGGGATATATCTAAACGTAGAGACCTTTTTTCATATTTCAGGGAATTGAAAACTAATATTATATGTTTACAAGATACACATTTTACTGAAGAAAATGAGAATGTTATCAGAAATGAGTGGGGCTTTCAATGTTATTTCAATTCATTCAGATCCAATTCCAGAGGTGTAGCAATTCTATTTAGGAACAATTTTGAATTTAAGGTACTTAGAGAGAGGAAGGATGGAAAGCCCGGCGGTAATTTTTTAGCCATTGAAATTCAAATAGATACTCATAAAATCACTCTCATTAACTTGTATGGTCCTAATGAAGACAATCCAGAATTTTACAATACTGTTTCTGAAATTGTCGAGGATTTTGGTAATAAGTTTGTAATTATTTGTGGCGACTTTAATTTAGTTATTGACCCTGAAATAGATTATGACAATAGCTATAGGCATGTTAATAATCCTAAGGCCAGAGGGAAAGTGTTAGAAATTATGGAAAACTTTACACTTATTGATATTTTTAGGGAACATCATGAAAATTTAAAAAGATACACTTGGAGAAAAAGTAATCCGCTAAAACAGGCACGTCTTGATTTCTTTCTCATTTCTGAAAGTTTTCTTTCTAGTATTGCAAAATCAAACATTGAACCTGGTTATAGGTCAGACCATTCATTTCCTTCAATAACTATAAAACTTACAGAATTTAAAGCAGGGAGAGGTTTTTGGAAATTTAATAATAGTCTCTTACAGGATGTCAATTATCATAACTTAGTCAAAGAATGTGTAATAGAATATAAGAAAATTTTCTGTCTTCCAGTATATAACGTTGATGATATATCTAACATATCTGATAAGGAGCTCCAATTTTCTTGTAGTGACCCTTCTTTTCTTGAAACCTTGCTTGCACATATAAGGGGTAAAACAATCTCATACTCTTCCTATTTAAAAAAACAGAAAAACTTAAAAGAAGATAACCTTAAAAAAGATATACAGACACTTGAGAAGCAAGATGATGTAAATATAGTTCAGCTAGAATCCAAAAAGAAAGATTTAGAAAAGATTAGACACCAGAAAATTAAAGGGAGCTTAATAAGATCTAGAGCTAAATGGATTGAGGAAGGTGAAAAGCCAACAAACTATTTCTTTAATTTAGAAAACAGAAACTTCACGTCTAAGATAATACCAAAACTACAATTAGATGATGGTAGGTTTATTTGTAAGCAAGAGGAAATTTTACATGAGGTTTACAACTTTTATGCAAATCTTTACAGTTCTGATAGGGATATAGATGATGTTGATTTATTTGAAATATTTAATGATTTTGATGTACACAAACTTGATAGACAAGAATCAGAAAAATTAGATGGTTTGATAACTTTAGAGGAAGCAGGGATTACACTAAAGAATATGAAAAATAACAAAAGTCCTGGTATAGATGGGTTCACAGTTGAATTCTTTAAATGCTTTTGGAAATATCTAGGTAATTTTATTGTCAGATCTATAAACGCTGGTTTCAAAGACGGTGAACTTTCTATTTCTCAAAGACGTGGGATCATCACTTGCATACCTAAGGGTGATAAATCAAGACATTTCATAAAAAATTGGAGACCAATTACTTTGCTAACTGTAATATATAAAATAGCTTCTGGTACTATAACACGTAGACTTAAAACTGTATTAGACAAAATTATAGATAACGATCAAACAGGGTTTTTAGCGGGGCGTTTTATTGGAGAAAATACAAGGTTAGTGTATGACTTGATGCAATACTCTGAAGAAAATAATATTTCGGGGATGCTTTTGATGATTGATTTTGAGAAGGCTTTCGACTCAGTTTCTTGGGGTTTTGTTGAGAAGGTTTTTCATTTTTTTGGTTTTGGAGCAGGTATAATAAAATGGATTAAGGTATTTCACACTAATGTCAGTGCAACAATTAATCAAGGGGGGAATTTTTCATCCTTCTTCGAGGTACAAAGAGGCTGCCGACAGGGGGACCCGGTCGCACCGTACATTTTTATCATGTGTGCTGAAATTTTAGCTCTGAAATTAAGAAATAACAAGAACATAAAAGGTATTGAAATAGACAAATGTCCCATCCTACTCTCACAGTATGCCGACGATTCTTCGTTGGCTTTAGACGGCACTGAGAAATCACTTAAAGAATCTATCTCTGTATTAAATTCTTTTGCACGCATGTCTGGCTTGAAAATGAATATTTCTAAAACACAGGTAATTTGGATTGGAAATAAGAAATTTTCTGAGGACACTTATCTCCCAGAGCTAAACTTACAGTGGGGTAGACAGAGATTTACACTTTTAGGTATTGAGTTTCACGTTAATTTGCATGAGATGCCGAAAATGAATTTTGATAAAAAATTGACAAAATTGAAAACTTTATTACAAATTTGGAAAAGGAGATCCTTAACACCTATTGGACGAATACACATTATTAAATCACTTCTGATATCACAACTTAACCATCTATTTATCTCTCTACCTAATCCAGATGAATCCTTTCTTATGAAACTCAACACCATTCTATTTGAATTTTTGTGGAATAGCAAAACAGACAAAATCAAAAGAGAAGTAGTTGTTCAAAATTTTTTAAGTGGTGGCCTGAAAATGATTAATTTGAAAGCATATGTAGATTCTTTAAAATTATGTTGGATACGAAGACTTTATCAGACCACAGCCAAATGGCAGGTCATTCTTAAAAGCTTTATAAACATAGATGTGCTAGCCAATTGTGGTGAAGATTATGTACAGATTTGTCAGAAAAAAATGAAAAATAAGTTCTGGATTGATGTTTTTAAAGCTTGGAATAGGCTAATATTTATGAATGAAAAATATACTTTTAGAGAAGATTCCATTCTGAAATCACCCATTTGGTTTAACAGGAATATAACTATTGGAAGGAAGTCAGTGTTTACTAAATCTCTTTTTGAGAAAAATGTTCTTACAGTTAATGACTTAATAAAAGATCATAGTTTGGGGGATTTCTACACTTTTCATGAGTTTCTTCAGACATACAATATTACCCCGGGTACTACTAATTTTCTTCATTACCATAGTATCTTATCAGCAGTAAAACAATTTTTATCCTCAGTTGAAATTCCTAAATCAAAGCTTCAATATCCTTTGGTACCTTTGAACATAGAAGTATTTTTGAGGAAAAGAAAAGGATCCAGAGATTTCTATAACATTTTAATACAAAATAATATTATACCTACTGGGAAAGTTAAGTGGAATAAAGAGTTTGAACTGAATGATGCAACTTGGGCTCAAATATACAAAACTCCTTTCGTTGTCACTAAAAATACCAAACTACAATGGATCCAGTATAGGATTAACCACCACATTTTAACAACAAACTCTTTCCTTTTCAAGGCGCGTCTTGCCATTACTCCTCGCTGTATTTTATGCAACGCAGAAACGGAAACAATAATACATGCTTTGTGGGAATGCCAAGAAGTACAAACCTTACTTGTTGGTTTCACAATCTTACTTGATGCTTTACTCATTCCATTTGCTTTTAATAAACAATCCTTTATTTTTGGATTGTTATCTCCAAACTCTATTTCCTACAAAGCTGACAACGAAATACTTCTTCTTATCAAACAATATATATACAGTATGAGATGCCTCCACAAGTCCCTCAATATCAATAGTCTTATCAGCACTATAAAAGATTACTATAACTTGCAAAAATATATTGCCTACAGTCAGGGTGAAAGGGTACGGGAAAAATTCGAGAAAGAGTGGAAAAAATGGGAAAAAATATCCAATCTCTAGTTTTTCTTGTATCAGTGTTTATTGTAATATTATGAAATGATTGTCACAGTTTCTGCCGATATAATATTTTTCATATACATTAACTTAGAAGTTTTATCCTGTATCATCCCAACAATCTCTCTCTCTCTCTCTCTCTCTCTCTCTCTCTTTGATAGGATGTGTAATGATTATATGTGTAATTTGTTTTGTTCATGTGTTTGTCCTTGTGTGTGAGGATATGTTTTTGTATCTGTGTGTGTGTTTGTTGTGAAATGAGTCTGCTATATGTGTGCAAGAATGGGTGTGAATGTGTAGTAGAAGACGCATGTTAATGAGAAGGATGATGATGATGCATATGATGATAATGATGCATGATGATAATATATGATGCATGATGATAATATATACTGATAAGGATGATGTGATGATGATGATGCATGACATTGCATGATGATGATTAAGATTATGATGACAGTGTGTGTTTGACTATAATGATGATATATGATGATTATGATGCATGAAGATGATGATAGTGATGCATGATGATGTTGATATATAATGATAATGATGCGCGATGATGATGATAAATGATGATGATGATATATACATGCAATGATAATGATGATGCGTGATAATGATTAAGATTATGATGACATGTGTGTTCGACTATAATGATGATGCTGCTTGATAATGATGATAATGATAATATATGATGATAATGATGCATGATGATGATAGTGATGCATGATGATGATAGTGATGCATGATGATGATAGTGATGCATGATGATGATATATGATGTATGATGATGATAATGTATGATGCATGATGATGATATATATTGCAAATGATGATGCATGATGATGATGATGATATATGTTGTATGGTGTAGATGATGATGATGATATATGTTGCATGGTGATGATAAAGATGATGAAGATGATGATGATATATGGTGATGCATGATGATGATATATGATGATGATATATGGTGATGCGTTATAATGATGATGCGTGTTGATGTTGATGATGATGATGTGTACGATGATGTGTGATGCATGACGATGTATACAATGCATGATGATGTGTGATGATGACATATGCTGATGATGATGTATATGATGCATGATGATGAAATATGATGCATGATGATGATATGATGATGATGATCATCATCACAACATGTATGTGTAAGAGTGTGTGTATGTGTTGTTGTTTTTTTTCTTTTTTTTTCTTTGTCTCGTTTTTATTTCTGTCATCCATGTATATTGTTTTAATATGTGAAAATGTTCTAAAAATAAAAGAATTATAAAAAAAAATACCTGGCTACATGTAATTTCTGTCTGGAAAATCATATACCATACAGTACACTATATAGTTATCCATATTTAGATACTAACTTAACTGCTGCTGTAATATAAGTATCAGGCTTAAGGATGTAAAAGCTGAATAAGATCAGACTTTTTCCTGTTTATATATATGTTATATGGTTAACTTTAAAATTTCCAATAAAAAATAAATTCTGAAATGTTTGTTTACAAAGCTATCTAAAGAAAGCCGTTGATAATCAGTATTTGGTGGAGATCACCATAATTAAACTGTCATCTCATAAACTTAATTTAGAAACAGGTACATATATGTAGATATCAAAATATTGATCGCAGAAATAGATTATGCATCTTGTGTGACCTAGAAGATATAGAAGACGAATTCCATTTTATTCTTATAATTAATTATAATAAATGCTCACGTTTCGACCCATTGCGCACATCTCTTATAAAACCATATTATCGAGGAATGCGAGTGTAATTAAGCTAGTACAACTACTAACAACGGGCAATAAAAGAGAAATAGCAAACCTAGGGAAATATATATCTAGCAATGAAGAAAAGAGAAATTACTTGAGATGATATGTAGATATGTTGTCTACTGAGGATTGAATGCCGAGTGTGTATTCATGTTGTATATGTTTTGTACATGTATGTATATGCTGTTTTAAAACGATGAGTCGTTTGACTCGAGGTAATAAAGAACTTGAACTTGTATGATTTATTATTTGAATTACTTAATAGATAGGTTCAAACTAATTAAGTTACATACAACTGCAACAAAAAATATCAATTAATTGCATTGAAAAGTATCTTTTTTTCCTTTTTTTATAGAACTTTTGCCAGTTAAGTTATCTGTAATGCACAATATTTCAGTTTTAGAAATTGTGGGATTTTTTTTACCTTAAAGATGAAAACTACTGAAGGTGAAAATAAATCAAAATACTTGTGTATTTGATAAATAATATAATACTTATTCATGCATTTTTTTTCTTGACAAAATAATCTTAAAATGAATTAACGACTCTGGATTTATTCCCTATGACATTTATAAATGATGTTTGTTTGGCTTTGATAAATTGAAAACAAATAGATTGGATGTTAGATTTTGAGATAAAAGCAATTTCTCACTTTTCAGGGCTTGTAAGTTTACTTAGTCAAACATGTTGTTGTTATGATCTTTGTCTCAGGTGTAAAACCAACACAGGGTACCCTGTCCCCCCAGGGCACTTTACTTGTCCCCTAAAGCCTGATATTGCAGTTTGCCATTTTGCCACAGGTGAATGATCATGGGCAGTCAGGCTTGACCTGTTTTTTACCTTTGATGTTTAGCTTGTGATTCTAGCCCTGCTGCCACAAAGGTCATTTTGTACTGACCAACAGTTGATTGTACATGTGTATACCTAACAGAAGTGTCATTTTGTAGCTCCATATATACCTAACGAAGTTCTGGGTGACAGTACAGGAGTCGGTCATTAGTACAGCAGGAGATCCAGGTGACAAGTCACAGAAAGCTGTAAGTAGATACATTAGGTTTTCATTTTTGTTTAAATTATGATACATAAAAGTTACTATTAAGTATTTACCTCTACAATTGTTTTGTATTGTTTTTTATTTAACACATATGTAACCAGGGGGGGGGATGCTTTAATAACTAATAAAATTTAAAACAAAATGTAGGGGAAAGAAGGAAATTATGTGGCAAATATCTGTTAGTTTGATGTTTGTGTATCTTAATCTTTAACAACAGAGATGGTTTTATACATAGGAATTTATTTTATGTAACTGAAATATAGATATGTTATTGTCAACCTTTAAAATTCTATTCAAGAAACAATAATAATATATTCAGGTTAATTTAAAGCCTCAAATAAATAAGTGTGCAGTAATATATTTTGATGTCAAACTAATATTTCATCACTGTACAGTTTGGAAATGGATTTTTTCCTGATGGACTTATAAAATTATGTTACATTTCCCTGAATACTTAAGTCTTAATTAAAAAAAACAACTTACCTTAGCGATATTTTATATCATCTCTTATTTTTCCTATAGCTAGGTAATCTGCATAAAGATTTTAACTGAAACATAAAATGTAATGTTATCTATAGACTTCAGTTTTAAATTTAAAGTGTAGGGCCTATTAAGATCATTCATCAAATATGCTGGTTTCTTTGTATACATAAATATTTTCATTTGATCTGATATACTGTACATACATGTACAGAGGTAAGTGATTTCGACCAAACCTAGACAGGGTCATGACTGAGTGTAAATTTTACATGGAGACTATCAATATCTAGTCTGTGGTAGGGCTATTCTAACCCTGACCACTGTCCATTTATTTTTTAAATTATCGTCCGATATTTATATGCACATTTTAAGTCCATGTACTTTAAGTGAGATCTGTACAATGTGTAGAACAGATGAATTATTTTTGTAGAACTGGCAAGAGTAAATAAACCATGATGTTGTCAGGTGCAGCCAAAAAGAAGATTAATTTTCATTTTGTAATATATAATTATTGCAAATTTAGATCTGACGAGGAATATTTAATTTCATCTATACAAATAACAAATTCACTGGGGCCAACTCCAGTGTAATGTCAGTTATACAAATAACAAATTCATTGGGGACCAACTACAGTGTAATGTCATCTATACAAATAACAAATTCACTGGGGCCAACTCCAGTGTAATGTCAGTTATACAAATAACAAATTCAATGGGGGCCAACTACAGTGTAATGTATGTCATCTATACAAATAACAAATTCATGGGGCCAACTCCAGTGTAATATCAGCTATACAAATTCAAATTCAATGGGGACCAACTACAGTGTAATGTCAGTTATACAACTAATAAATTCACTGGGGACCAACTACAGTGTAATGTCAGTTATACAACTAATAAATTCACTGGGGACCAACTACAGTGTAATGTCAGTTATACAAATAAATTTAATGGGGACCAACTACAGTGTAATGGCAACTGTACAAATAATTTCATTTTCAATAAACCTCTTTCTTGTGCATCACAGAATATAAACACTAGATCTGTATTTCACAAGGTCATTCTGGTCACATTTAATTTCTAAGTAGAGAATGTAGTGATAAGATCAATGATAATGTTGTAAGTGTGCCCCAGATAATAGAACAATGGACACATCAAACAAACAATTTTACATGGCTCACACTTTCCTTGTTTTCTATTTTCTCTGATGTATGTTTACTTTGGGTTATTGATTGAGTAGAAAACTGTCAGGTTTAGCCCCAGGTAAAACTTACATCATAAAAACATGTTAATAGTCTACTAGGTATCATGTAATATAAAACACTTGGTACCCCCAAACCATGGAGATATGATCTGATATAGCTGGTACACCATTATACAATGAGAACATAGTTATGTGTTATTGTATTTTATGTAATATCTGACATTTTTGACTTGAGTCATAAACATCACAGAGAAAGAATCATCAATAGATATTTTGAGTTGCATAGGCTCCACTTTGGAATTTCCCTTTGGCAGCCAAACCAAATTTCATTAAGTTTCTAACTGAATTCATCTTATATCTATCTTTTCAGAATTGGGAGTCAAAAACGAAGGTCATTTGACGTCAGTCTCTTAAAAAAAATGTTTGGATATAATGCATTAGAATAATTCAGACTTTCTGCTTAGAGGCTCATATTAACCTAATCACACATGATAGGACATATTGTATTTTAGCATAATGTTGTTCTCCAAACAGGTCACCATGGCAAATGTGATGCCTTCAGAAGCTTTGATAAGAAAGGCTGGGGATGGACTGCCTATGTCTAAGATTGAAAGTCTAAAGTAAGTACAGGTTCTGACTTGAGTGACTGTCAATGTCTTAAGATTAAAACTCTAAAGTAAGTACAGATTGTAACTTGATTGACTGTCAGTGTCTAAGATTAAGTCTAAAGTAAGTACAGATTGTGATTTTGAAGTATGAATGTGTGTGATGTTGGACAGTTATCTGCCCCTAGAGAATATATATTCACAATATTTGCAGAATATTTTTGTTTGAAGTAAACAATGTATTATATAGTATGCTGAAGTAAAATGAAAATTTCAGAATGTTACTTACATATGATATCTGTCTTTGTAAGTCTGCCATGTTTAAATGCAGCATGTGTAAATATTATGGATGAAGTCTGTTCCCTGTTAGTTTGTCATATTTAAATGTATTGTCACCAGGCATTTAAACTGATATCCTCTGCCTGTATTTTCAGTCTTTCAGATAAGAATCTCACCATGTTGGATCCCAATGTCATGAACCAGCTGGTGGCCTTGACAACCCTTGACCTGTCGAACAACAACATTAGCAGTATTCCTGACAACATCAGGCTTCCTAAACTGACCACACTGGATATCTCGGACAACGAAATAAGCTCTGTATCTTTTGGAGAGAACTTTCCCAATCTGTCCTCTCTGTACATCGCCGGCAACAATGATCTAGGGGTAAATAATCATTTAGAAATATTCCCACACAAACCCCGACAACAGATATCTCACTGTGTCCTCCATTACCCAACACAAACCCTGACAACAGATATCTCACTGTGTCCTCCATTATCCCACACAAACCCTGACAACAGATATCTCACTGTGTCCTCCATTATCCCACACAAACCCTGACAACAGATATCTCACTGTGTCCTCCATTACCCAACACAAACCCTGACAACAGATATCTCACTGTGTCCTCCATTATCCCACACAAACCCTGACAACAGATATCTCACTGTGTCCTCCATTATCCCACACAAACCCTGACAACAGATTTGTCACTTTGTTCCGTAATGGTGAAGTGTCATTTTTCAAAAACAAAACTTCTTAAAAATGAGAGAGAGAGAAAGGAATGAAAATAACTTCTGCCAATATTTTTTGTTATGATTGAACTCCGTTGTGGTGGAAGCAGACATCTCAGCTTGTCTCACATTTACATTTTGTTTCTTGTAGAAATCTGACCGTCTGATGGCCATATATGAGAACTCTAATCTGATCCAGATTGATGACCAGAGAGTAAGCTCCCTTCTCCAGGTTGTCAGACAGATTCGCAGCAAGTTTGAGATACAGGTAAGTTCTTCATTTTTAGCCCACCATCATCAGATGGTGGGCTATTCAAATCGCCCTGCGTCCGTGGTCCGTCACTCCGTCCATCCGTCCGTAAACAATTCTTGTTATCGCTAATCCTCAGAAAGTACTGAAGGGATTTTTCTCAAATTTCATATGTAGGTTCCCCTTGGTGCCTAGTTATGCATATTGTATTTTGAGACCAATTGGAAAACAACATGGCCGACAGGCAGCCATCTTGGATTTTGACAATTGAAGTTTATTATCGCTATTTCTCAGAAAGCACTGAAGGGATCTTTCTCAAATTTCATATGTAGGTTCCCCTTGGTGCTTAGTTATGCATATTGCATTATGAGACCAATCGGAAAACAACATGGCCGACAGGCAGCCATCTTGGATTTTGACAATTGAAGTTTGTTATCGCTATTTCTGAGAAAGTACTGAAGGGATCTTTCTCAAATTTCTTATGTAGGTTCCCCTTGGTGCCTAGTTATGCATATTGCATTATGAGACCAATCGGAAAACAACATGGCCGACAGGCAGCCATCTTGGATTTTGACAATTGAAGTTTGTTATCGCTATTTCTGAGAAAGTACTGAAGGGATCTTTCTCAAATTTCATATGTAGGTTCCCCTTGGTGCCTAGTTATGCATATTGCATTTTGAGACCAATTTGAAAACAACATGGCCGACAGGCAGCCATCTTGGATTTTGACAGTTCAATTTACAGATTAGTAAAAGGAAGGGAAAAATAGAGAAAAGATCAATCTGACATGGAACCTATAAAGATCGTTCAATGGTGGGCGCCAAGATCCCTCTGGGATCTCTTGTTAACCCCTTGTTTGACTGTACAAATTGAAACCGGGTGATTATTAAATAGATAAAAATATATCAAGCATTGTCACTTCCATTTGGCATGTATGTGATAGCCGAAATACTTATAGATGGGTAAAATCTTCATTTTCTTATTCATGAAATACTTTGTATCAGTGTTGATAAAACAGGAAGTAACAAAACATCAAATTTACTAATAATATAGGTTGGAAGAATCTGTTTGGTCTAGGACACCTCAATTCTTGACTTTGAAACCTGATCAGTAAAGGTTCCATTCATTAAAGACAAATTAATATAGCATACCCCCTTAAATAATACATTTACATGCACTCTGTATCACAGGTATAGCATACCCCCTTAAATAATACATTTACATGCACTCTGTATCACAGGTATAGCATACCCCCTTAAATGATACATTTACATGCACTCTGTATCACAGGTATAGCATACCCCCTTAAATGATACATTTACATGCACTCTGTATCACAGGTATAGCATACCCCCTTAAATAATACATTTACATGCACTGTGTATCACAGGTATTGTTATACACAACAAACAATCATCTCCAATATCAGCTAAAATACACTGCTGACCTTGACTTTATAGGTGAAGTAAGGTTAACATTTCTGGCTAATGAAATAGAGAACTGATCCTGACCTTGACTTAGGAGGTGGACCAAGGTTGACATTTTAGGCTAATAAAATACACTACTGTCCTTGAAATTACAGGTGAAGGCCAAGTGGGAGGTTTTATTTGCTGCCCCATACGCCACTGGTATCCCTGATGATGAGGTTGACCAGGTGATTGACAAGTTCCTTGTTACCCTGAGAAAAGATAATCTCCTCAAAAATGCAGATTCCAGATTTGAAAAGTATATGGTAAGAAATTGTAACAAAAGACCTTAATGACTTTATTTAAAAGATCTTCTGCATCCTTAGTTTTATCAGTTCAGATAATATTACTCAACTCTTTGTCAAGACATATAGAGTGAGAATTCAATAATACATTGTTATGTGGTTGGGCAAATCTAGATTTACATCTCATTTATGCACAATATCTCCTTTTATTTGCAAGAACTTGGATATAGTCTCACAAGTTTGTTATTAGAAAATACTGTAATTGTAGAATTGTATATTATCTTTGAGATGATTTTGCAATTGCTTTTATTAAGTGAAAAAATGATTTAAACAATCAAATGTTGTGGCTTCCAGCTGGAAAAGTTAGCCAAGGAAATGGTAGAGTCTGCAAAGAACCTGTCTATCTACAAATCAACACATTCCTTACCAGGGACACCCCGCAGTGCTCGTCTCAATGAAATTCAATCTCCTGAGACCACACCTGTCCGTCACAGTTCGCGCACCCCTGTACCCAACAAACGACTCATTGACACACCCACATGCAAACCACCGACACCTAGCAATGGAGTGCCAACAACACCTAACTCAAAAACTCCAGAGAAGACACCTAAAGCAGAGGGAAAGGGCAAGAAACGACGAAGGGACTCCAGCCCAGGGTCTGCATCGAAACCAAACTCCAAATCTTATAGAACAGAAACTGGACAAATGTCATCACCAAAGTTTAGTCCGAAATCACCAGGTACAGCAAATCGTGGCAAGAAACGTAGACGATCTTCTTCGCCAGGATCAGAATGTAAACCGAAGGCCAAATGTTACCGAACTGTGAGTGGTCAGCTGTCCTCTCCTAAATACACATCCCTCAAGGACTCGCATAAAGATCAACTGGTAGGTACTATATGTAGTTGTTTTTATCAGTACATTCAATTATGTTATCAAAAAACACCAAAATACTGATACAGATTGTGATGAGCTGTTTGTAAATTGTCTATAAGGCAATAAGCTGTTCTGTATACTGTATACCTGGTATTTATAAAAGATATTCGCCCCGTTTTAATTTCGCCCTAAACTACCTTTAAGAAATGTCTTTTCCTTGCTCAAAATCGGAAAACCCCGTTCGGAATTCTCAATACAATTGCACTCGGAACACTCGGAATTTATCGAGTTCCCCCATTTTCGTTTCTTTGCATATCCCGCTGAGGTGTGAAATGTAATCAGGTGTGATATATATACAACGTTTACCTGTGTTCAGATTTACTTTTAGCCTATATTGATTCAAATAGTATCAGGTATACATGGTCGATTTTAAGCAAACACGATGAGTGGTAAGTTCACCGTGCCGTGACTAATTTAGAAGTCTAAAGTGTTTTCTTTTGTTCATTTGTCATCGATGGAAGCCGCAAGCGACGGTGAACTCATAAAATCAATTTTCACAATGGCAAGAATTTGATGCTATTTTGTGTGCATCATTTAAAAAATGATTGGATTTTTAAAGTTACTTAGTATTTATAGCTTTTTTAAAAATCAAATATATTAAACCTAGTACGCTGTCTTATATTCTCATATGCCCATATTCTCGATTTAACTCCACGTGATATTGTAAATTTACTAGGCCTAGATTTAGATCTAGATTTTAATTCACATGCATAGATTGGAATAAAACAATAAATTATTTTATAAATCTAGTGTAAATATATAACAAGTGTTGCTTGTAATTGTATAGGATAAAACAAACTTGAAACGTACGAGGGTATGTTTTGGATCAGACTACAATTAGCCTATGTACGATAACTTGTAAATCCTGCAATTGAGCTTGAAATTTTCGCCGTCATCTTAAATTCGCCCTATCATCAAAGGGCAAAAATGGCGAAAATTAAACGGAGGCGAAAATTACCAGGTATACAGTACTTTCTAAGCTGTTGGCTGTTCTTAAAACCATTTGTGAAGTGGTAAGGTGTTCTGTTTCTGTCTGTAAGGTAATCGGCTATTCTTTATACTGTCTAAAAGGTGATTGGCTGTTTTGTATATGGTCTATAAGGTGATTGGCTGTTCTGTATACAGTCAATCTTTAAGGTGATTGGCTGTTATTTATACAGTCTATAAAGTGATTGGCTGTTCTGTTTACTGTTTATAAGGTGATTGGCTGTTCTGTATATGGTCTATAAGGTGATTGGCTGTTCTGTATACAGTCTATAAGGTGATTGACTGTTCTTTAAACTGTCTATAAGGTGATGATTGACTGTTAACTTATGTATACAGTCTCTAAGGTGATTGGCTGTTAACTTATGTATACAGTCTCTAAGGTGATTGGCTGTTCTGTATACAGTCTATAAGGTGATTGGCTGTTATTATACAGTCTATAAGGTGATTGGCTGTTCTTTATACGGTCTCTAAGGTGATTGGCTGTTCTGTATACAGTCTCTAAGGTGATTGGATGTTCTGTATACTGCCTATAAGGTGATTGGCTGTTCTATATATGGTCTATAAGATGATGGGCTGTTCTTTATACTGTCTATAAGGTGATTGGCTGTTCTCTATACAGTCTATGAGGAGATTGGCTGTTCTGTATACAGTCTGTAAGGGCGATTGGTTGTTTGGTCATCTGTTTATTGATTGGTTGTTTAGACTATTTGTACTGTGATTGTTCTGTATTCTGTTTCTAAGTTGATTTTTTTAAAATTGAATAGTCACAACTATTACTTATAACTACCTGTCTAATTACAGCCACCCGTGTCAGACTACGATCCAACATTCTTTGTGCGCTGCCATTCTGACGAGGATGGGCCGTCAGACGATAACACCAAGGTGTGGAGATGTGCGTTTGAACCTAAACCTAACAGTCCAGGTTAGTTCATGTTGTGACAACAGAACGTGCTTTGGAAAAATAACTTTGCTTTCATTTCTGGTTATATATTTCATAATATTTTTAAAAATTTGAACTTTTCCATAAAAAAGATTGGTATTTTATGTATTTATTTTTGCCAACATTCTGATGTGTGAGAACTGCTTCTAGCTTACCCTTTTTGGTAAATCTGTCATCTCTATACATTAACCTGGGTAAAAGATTTTTGGATTTCTGACTTGATCAGCTTCATAAACCTCTAGAGGCTGAGCAAAGCTTCATTTTCACAGCATTTCCCTAAACTGTCCACTTTGATATTCTGCCTAATGAAAAATGAGTGTTGAAATATCACTTTATGAATAAAGACCGAGAACAGAATATAGCCACTTTTGTATGTGTTGTAGGTGAGCACACTAATATAGTAGCTACTGTTGGTGGGAAGATTGTGTGCTTGGTTGACTGTAAAACTGGCAAGGTCATGAGGAGATTTAAGGATACAGACAAGAAAGAGGTGAGAAACAGAACTTGAGCTGTATTATGTAATATCATACATAGTCGTCCTAAACACAAACAGCATGAACTGTATTATGTAATATCATACATAGTCCTAAACACAAACAGAACTTGAACTGTATTATGTAATATCATACATAGTCGTCCTAAACACACACAGAACTTGAACTGTATTATGTAATATACATAGTTGTCCTAAACACACACAGAACTTGAACTGTATTATGTAATATCATACGTAGTCTTCCTAAACACACACAGAACTTGAGCTGTATTATGTAATATCATACATAGTCCTAAACACAAACAGAACTTGAGCTGTATTATGTAATATACATAGTTGTCCTAAACACAAACAGAGCATGAGCTGTATTATGTAATATCATACGTAGTCATCCTAAACACACACAGAGCATGAACTGTATTATGTAATATCATACATAGTCGTCCTAAACACAAACAGAGCATGAACTGTATTATGTTATATCATTGTAAAGACATGTTCATAAAGAGATGTTCATCCTAAACAGAGATCGAGAACTGTTTGTTACAGCTATAGAAAATGTTTCTTTCATTTCATAGTATTTACCCTTTCCAATTTTCAGAATATCATGTTCATGATAGTATAAGTCATTATAGAATAACAGCCCTCATCTTATATCTCTCATAGTCATTCTACACCTTGGCTTGGACCACAATCCCAGTTGATGAAGACAACTCTTCAGAGACTACCAACATTCTTGCTGTGGCTGGGGATGCATGTGACGTCAAGTTAATCCACCCATCACAACTTGTTGTGTACGCTACACTGGAGGGTCACCGTCGCTACATCAGCTGTCTCGCGTTCCATCCGACCTACTCAACTGTCCTTTTCAGTAAGTCTGTTACTATACCCCAGTAAAACATCTGTTACTATACCCCAGTGAAACATCCTCTTCTGTATAGAACAGATCAGACAAAATGTGACTTCTATGTTCTTAATGAACCTCATCATCTCAGAATAAATCATGTGATTATTAAGACAATGTGGTCAAGTCATAACGCATTAAGGCTTTATTTCAGTCCCTTCTACATAGTTGACCTAAATTGATGTTTGGTTGTAAGATGATCCATATATGAAAAGGGGGAATGTTATTGAGATGTGTATTTTGTTGAAGAAATGAAATATCATATTACAAAAAAAAAAGTTATACTGTACTGTAAAGGTCAAGGTTATATAATAACTTCATAGATCGCTTTGTATAATTAGACCAGTATACGTAGAGAGGATGGAGTCTGTAAAATTAGACCAGTATACGTAGAGAGGATGGAGTCTGTATAATTAGACCAGTATACGTAGAGAGGATGGAGTCTGTATAATTAGACCAGTATACGTAGAGAAAATGGAGTCTGTATAATTAGACCAGTATACGTAGAGAGGATGGAGTCCAGAGTTTTCTCAGAAAATAATCTCAAACAAACCACCTGATTATTATGGCACAAGACACTTAAGTTTAAAGTTAGATAATATTTTGTAATTGATTTAATCTATGCACTGACAATGTACTCTAAATGTGTCCCTTGTGACTATCACCAGGTGGTGGTAAGGACAACAGAATCATTATGTGGGACATCGGGATACCAGACTTGTCGGACTACTCCACTAACTTCAGGTCAGTATCCAGGGGGTATTCAACCACCGAATTTATTAAACCAATGAAATTTTTGTTATTTTTGTTTCTAAAAACAGGTGAGGCACATTGGTGTTTTAACATCTTATGATTGATATAGATGGTAAGAGAGAAACGTTTTCCTATAAAACCCTCTAAAATAGGAATAAAACAAAATATAAGTTTGGTACCATTACAAGGAGTTATAAGATATTAATTCACCTCCTTTGTATAAATGTTATTTTGTTGTTATTTTCAAAGTATCAGCTTACAGTTACAGATCAATTATGACTTTGAAACCCTTTCTTATAGTCTTAGCATAACGTGTACATCTTGTCACACCTGATTCCACTGGATGCTACCAACAGAATAAATAGTAAGACCGTCTTGAAAGCATTTCAAACATCTCCATGGCTTACAAAACATTGGCTGTAAAAGCATTTCAAACATCTCCATGGCTTATAAAACGTTGGCTGTAAAAGCATTTCTCTGGGTTCTCTAGTTTATTTCTTCTCTTTTCAATTAATAAATTATGTGATTGTGCTGGGAACAAAGTAATATAAGTTGTTGATGGCAATAATATCTTATTTCAAATGTTAAATATACAACAGATACAACTGTTATTATCCAATCAACATCCAACATTAAACTATGATATCTAGTCCTAGGGATTATAAATCTGGTAATGTAGGAAAACACCCTGATATAACTGATGTAAAACTGTAATAGTTCCAGGGGTACAAAACCTGTGGTAATGTAGGAAAACACCCTGATATAACTGTAATAGTTCCAGGGGTACAAAACCTGTGGTAATGTAGGAAAACACCCTGATATAACTGATGTAAAACTGTAATAGTTCCAGGGGTACTAAATATGTGGTAATGTAGGAAAACACCCTGATATAACTGATGTAAAACTGTAATTAGTTCCAGGGGTACTAAATCTGTGGTGATGTAGGAAAACACCCTGATATAACTGATATAAACTGTAATTAGTTCCAGGGGTACTAAATCTGTGGTGATGTAGGAAAACACCCTGATATAACTGATATAAACTGTAATTAGTTCCAGGGGTACAAAACCTGTGGTAATGTAGGAAAACACCCTGATATAACTGATGTAAAACTGTAATAGTTCCAGGGGTACAAAACCTGTGGTAATGTAGTAAAACACCCTGATATAACTGATGTAAAACTGTAATAGTTCCAGGGGTACAAAACCTGTGGTTATGTAGGAAAACACCGAGATATAACTGATGTAAAACTGTAATAGTTCCAGGGGTACAAAACCTGTGGTAATGTAGGAAAACACCCTGATATAACTGATGTAAAACTGTAATAGTTCCAGGGGTACAAAATCTGTGGTAATGTAGGAAAACACCCTGATATAACTGATATAAACTGTAATTAGTTCCAGGGGTACTAAATCTGTGGTAATGTAGGAAAACACCCTGATATAACTGATGTAAAACTGTAATAGTTCCAGGGGTACAAAACCTGTGGTAATGTAGGAAAACACCCTGATATAACTGATATAAACTGTAATTAGTTCCAGGGGTACTAAATCTGTGGTAATGTAGGAAAACACCCTGATATAACTGATGTAAAACTGTAATAGTTCCAGGGGTACAAAACCTGTGGTAATGTAGGAAAACACCCTGATATAACTGATGTAAAACTGTAATAGTTCCAGGGGTACAAAACCTGTGGTAATGTAGGAAAACACCCTGATATAACTGATGTAAAACTGTAATAGTTCCAGGGGTACAAAATCTGTGGTAATGTAGGAAAACACCCTGATATAACTGATATAAACTGTAATTAGTTCCAGGGGTACTAAATCTGTGGTAATGTAGGAAAACACCCTGATATAACTGATGTAAAACTGTAATAGTTCCAGGGGTACAAAACCTGTGGTAATGTAGGAAAACACCCTGATATAACTGATGTAAAACTGTAATAGTTCCAGGGGTACAAAATCTGTGGTAATGTAGGAAAACACCCTGATATAACTGATATAAACTGTAATTAGTTCCAGGGGTACTAAATCTGTGGTAATGTAGGAAAACACCCTGATATAACTGATGTAAAACTGTAATAGTTCCAGGGGTACTAAATCTGTGGTAATGTAGGAAAACACCCTGATATAACTGATATAAACTGTAATTAGTTCCAGGGGTACAAAATCTGTGGTAATGTAGGAAAACACCCTGATATAACTGATATAAACTGTAATTAGTTCCAGGGGTACTAAATCTGTGGTAATGTTAATGGAGGCTTTTTCGTAATCTTTTTGATCAATAGACAGAAAGAATTGATTCATGCATTTTGCCATCACTTCTGTCATATTATTTTATACGATATGCTGCCTTCTATGAAAGTTTTTTATCTCATGTATTATTCACCTATTAGTTATAGCTAAGCTACATACTCTGTATTCAAGTTATATATATATATATATACATATGTACAGTCTGTGTATGCAAGTGTGTGTGAAAGTTGTCTTTGTTTCTTTCTGTATCATGTAATTACTTTTTGTGGAAAATCCGAATAAAAATGTCAAAAGTAAAAAAACAAATCTGTGGTAATGTTGCTGTAGGAAAATGGCCTAATATAACTTATGGTTTTGTGTAGGAAGCTGAAATGCCTGGTAACTCCAGGAACAGACCCTTTAAACCTTGCCATCAGTCTCAGCAATAACAGTCTGTTGGCCGGATGTGAGAGTACCTGCTACCTGTGGAAGCTGAAGGATATGAACAATCTCAGCAAGTAAGTTTATCATGCTAAAATACATTTAAATCTTTCCCCCTTTATTTTCAGAGAGGGGGTCCCTTCAAGTTTTTTCTGATGCCAAAGATATAAAAAGTCTCTTGTTAAAATACTATGTAATAGACATTGATTAGAAATAGTATTAAATCTTTGTTTCTGTTTCCTCAGGGAACCTGATCTGGAGCTGTGTTTGCCAATAACTGATGATAACAGTGATACCTCCAGTGATGACAGTAAGGGCGGCGACATTTTTGACGGTCTGGTCCTGCTCTCTGACAACTATGTTGGTATGTTGGTCATAATTAACTTCTTTGCATCCATTTTAATAGACAGAACTGATATTGTGCAATGTTGTTTACCATGTGTTTTGAAAACATTTGGTCAATTTCTTTCTCAATATCAATCCAATTCATTAGAAATATTTAAAGGAATATCACCATAGCTTTTGAATTGATATCAAAAGACATATTCTGTAAACAAATTGTCAGCATTTCCATTAATAGAGAAGTTACATTTGAGTTACTTCCCCTACATATTTCTGACTGTTACGATTCTCATTTATATCATTTGTCTACCATTTATTTCAGTAATAAATATTTTTTTCCCTTTTCCTAGGCAATATATAATTATGCCCCCCAACCACAGCTTATTTAATGTGGGTATATGCTATATAGACTTATAAATCACTTGATTGTGTGGCCATGAGTGTATCCGTTCATGAAAAGCTGGTGTACAAGATATGTCATGAACCACTAGACATATTTATTTCATGGATGGTTGGGGGAACTGGGCCTCTGGACAGATTTATTTTATGGATGAGGGATTGGGGATAGTGAACTCCTGGACAGATTTATTATATAGATGAGGGATTGGGGATAGTGAACACCTGGACAGATTTATTTTATGGATAAGGGATTGGGGATAGTGAACTCCTGGACAGCTTTATTTTATGGATGAGGGATTGGGGATAGTGAACACCTGGACAGATTTATTTTATAGATAAGGGATTGGGGATAGTGAACTCCTGGACAGCTTTATTTTATGGATAAGGGATTGGGGATAGTGAACTCCTGGACAGCTTTATTTTATGGATGAGGGATTGGGGATAGTGAACACCTGGACAGATTTATTATATAGATGAGGGCTTGGGGATAGTGAACTCCTGGACAGATTTATTTTATAGATGAGGGATTGGGGATAGTGAACACCTTGACAGATTTATTATATAGATGAGGGATTGGGGATAGTGAACACCTGGACAGATTTATTATATAGATGAGGGATTGGGGATAGTGAACTCCTGGACAGATTTATTTTATAGATGAGGGATTGGGGATAGTGAACTCCTGGACAGATTTATTATATGGATGAGGGATTGGGGATAGTGAACACCTGGACAGATTTATTATATGGATGAGGGATTGGGGGAACTGTGATTTTCTTAACATTGAACTTTATGTCTATTTCTCCAACAGTGACTAAATGTGTGGGTAACAGCAGCTTGACCATGTTTGACCTCCGGTCCTGTATTCCCAAGAAATGGCAGGGCAGACGGACACGTAGTGTCAAAGTCACTCCGATAGCACTGCTTAATTACATTCGTACCACAGTAGACTACATCTACCTGGCTGCTTCTCAAGGTAACTATCAATGCATACACATTTTGTTGTGTTTTACTTCAAAGTCATGTTATACAGTTACATCAGGAAATTCGGAACAGATACGCAGTGCAAAACCTGATGTGATATTCCACAACAAATCTCTCATGTCAGTATGTGATACTTCATAGATCCCAATGAGCTTCGTTGACTTTTTCTCGAGGCAATATTTGAAAGCATTACCAAGAATTCAAACACTAAAAGTCTGTTACAGCTTTTATAAATGAACAACGGGTGGCTGAGGGTAAGAGATCTAAGTCATTGAAACTGAAATCCCCAGGTAGAAGGCTTCATGTTAATACTGATCACTTGAGATTGGTCATTGTACTTTAGGGTCGGCAATCACTTGGTCAGTAAGATGGTCAGCCATGTAATCTCAGGTTTGACATTCCCTTCCTGTCTTGAGAAACGGGCCGGTCTGTGCTGTCGTGGTTGTGTGCTTAAGCAAGACACTTAGTCCTAAGTCTCTGGATGGCATTCAACAGGCCTCCTGTATGTTGTTCAGTGAGGCAGTCACCAACTACTACAAGGAGATCTCGCCTCAAAATATAAAAACATTGTACTGACTTGGTGGGATATAGAGGTATATATGTCTCCTATGATGTAGATGTAAATGTGTCCTATGGTGTAGAGGTAAATGTGTCCTATGGTGTAGATGTAAATGTGTCCTATGGTGTAGAGGTAAATGTGTCCTATGGTGTAGAGGTAAATGTGTCCTATGATGTACAGGTAAATGTGTCCTATGATGTACAGGTAAATGTGTCCTATGGTGTAGAGGTAAATGTGTCCTATGATGTACAGGTAAATGTGTCCTATGATGTACAGGTAAATGTGTCCTATGGTGTAGATGTAAATGTGTCCTATGATGTACAGGTAAATGTGTCCTATGGTGTAGAGGTAAATGTGTCCTATGATGTACAGGTAAATGTGTCCTATGGTGTAGATGTAAATGTGTCCTATGATGTAGATGTAAATGTGTCCTATGGTGTAGAGGTAAATGTGTCCTATGATGTACAGGTAAATGTGTCCTATGATGTACAGGTAAATGTGTCCTATGGTGTAGATGTAAATGTGTCCTATGGTGTAGAGGTAAATGTGTCCTATGATGTACAGGTAAATGTGTCCTATGGTGTAGAGGTAAATGTGTCCTATGGTGTACAGGTAAATGTGTCCTATGGTGTAGAGGTATATTTGAGTTACAGTATATGTGTCATGTGATGTAGTGGTATATTTGAGTTACAGTATATGTGTCATGTGATGTAGTGGTATATTTGAGTTACAGTTTATGTGTCATGTGATGTAGAGGTATATTTGAGTTACAGTATATGTGTCATGTGATGTAGAGGTATATTTGGGTTACAGTATATGTGTCATGTGATGTAGAGGTATATTTGGGTTACAGTATATGTGTCATGTGATGTAGTGGTATATTTGGGTTACAGTAAATGTGTCATGTGATGTAGTGGTATATTTGAGTTACAGTAAATGTGTCATGTGATGTAGAGCTATATTTGAGTTACAGTATATGTGTCATGTGATGTAGTGGTATATTTGAGTTAATTTGTGTCATGTGATGTAGTGGTATATTTGAGTTACAGTAAATGTGTCATGTGATGTAGTGGTATATTTGAGTTAATTTGTGTCATGTGATGTAGTGGTATATTTGAGTTACAGTAAATGTGTCATGTGATGTAGAGGTATATTTGAGTTACAGTAAATGTGTCATGTGATGTAGAGGTATATTTGAGTTACAGTATATGTGTCATGTGATGTAGTGGTCTATTTGAGTTACAGTAAATATGTCATGTGATGTAGAGGTATATTTTAGTTACAGTATATGTGTCATGTTATGTAGTGGTATATTTGAGTTACAGTATATGTGTCATGTGATGTAGTGGTATATTTGAGTTACAGTATATTTGTTATGTGATGTAGTGGTATATTTGAGTTACAGTATATGTGTCATGTGATGTAGTGGTATATTTGAGTTACAGTAAATGTGTCATGTGATGTAGAGGTATATTTGAGTTACAGTAAATGTGTCATGTGATGTAGAGGTATATTTGAGTTACAGTATATGTGTCATGTGATGTTGTGGTATATTTGAGTTACAGTAAATGTGTTGAGTTACAGTATATGTGTCATGTGATGTAGAGGTATATTTGAGTTACAGTATATGTGTCATGTGATGTAGTGTTATATTTGAGTGACAGTATATGTGTCATGTGATGTAGTGGTCTATTTGAGTTACAGTATATGTGTCATGTGATGTAGTGGTCTATTTGAGTTACAGTAAATGTGTCATGTGATGTAGAGGTATATTTTAGTTACAGTATATGTGTCATGTTATGTAGTGGTATATTTGAGTTACAGTATATGTGTCATGTGATGTAGTGGTATATTTGAGTTACAGTATATGTGTCATGTGATGTAGTGGTATATTTGAGTTACAGTATATGTGTCATGTGATGTAGTGGTATATTTGAGTTACAGTATATGTGTCATGTGATGTAGAGGTATATTTGAGTTACAGTATATGTGTCATGTGATGTAGTGTTATATTTGAGTGACAGTATATGTGTCATGTGATGTAGTGGTCTATTTGAGTTACAGTATATGTGTCATGTGATGTAGAAGTATATTTGAGTTACAGTATATGTGTCATGTGATGTAGAGCTATATTTGGGTTACAGTATATGTGTCATGTGATGTAGTGGTCTATTTGAGTTACAGTAAATATGTCATGTGATGTAGAGGTATATTTTAGTTACAGTATATGTGTCATGTTATGTAGTGGTATATTTGAGTTACAGTATATGTGTCATGTGATGTAGTGGTATATTTGAGTTACAGTATATGTGTCATGTGATGTAGTGGTCTATTTGGGTTACAGTATATGTGTCATGTGATGTAGAGGTATATTTGAGTTACAGTAAATGTGTCATGTGATGTAGTGTTATATTTGAGTTACAGTATATGTGTCATGTGGTGTAGAGGTATATTTGAGTTACAGTATATGTGTCATGTGATGTAGTGTTATATTTGAGTTACAGTATATGTGTCATGTGATGTAGTGGTATATTTGAGTTACAGTATATGTGTCATGTGATGTAGTGTTATATTTGAGTTACAGTATATGTGTCATGTGATGTAGTGGTATATTTGAGTTACAGTATATGTGTCATGTGATGTAGTGTTATATTTGAGTTACAGTATATGTGTCATGTGATGTAGTGGTATATTTGAGTTACAGTATATGTGTCATGTGATGTAGTGGTATATTTGAGTTACAGTATATGTGTCATGTGATGTAGTGGTATATTTGAGTTACAGTATATGTGTCATGTGATGTAGTGGTATATTTGAGTTACAGTATATGTGTCATGTGATGTAGTGGTATATTTGAGTTACAGTATATGTGTCATGTGGTGTAGAGGTATATTTGAGTTACAGTATATGTGTCATGTGATGTAGAGGTTGTGTATATGTGTCATGTGATGTAGTGGTATATTTGGGTTACAGTATATGTGTCATGTGATGTAGTGGTATATTTGAGTTACAGTAAATGTGTCATGTGATGTAGAGGTATATTTGAGTTACAGTATATGTGTCATGTGATGTAGAGCTATATTTGGGTTACAGTATATGTGTCATGTGATGTAGTGGTATATTTGAGTTACAGTAAATGTGTCATGTGATGTAGTGGTATATTTGAGTTACAGTATATGTGTCATGTGATGTAGTGGTATATTTGAGTTACAGATATATATGTGTCATGTGATGTAGTGGTATATTTGAGTTATAGTATATGTGTCCTATGTAGTAAGTATGTACCCTTGTTTCAGGCCTGGTTGCTGCAGGAGATGACCAAGGTTCCATTCACTTGTATAGCCTGGATCAACTTGTGGAACGAAAGATAAAATCTTGTGACACAATACTGCAGCAGTCGAGGGTAAATCATGTTGTTATAAATATTTGTTATTTCTTTGAATATTATTTTATGAAAAAAAAACAAAACTTCAGTTTTTGATCTATTTAACATGTTATACTTGATATTTAGGTGTTGGCCTGGCCAGAAGTCACACTTGGCAGACACAAAGACAGCATGACAGACCTACTTACTGACAAGGTAAAGTTCTTACTAAAATATTAAACAAAAAGTTGTACAACTGTCATCTACGACAGACTTTAGTCAGTGGTCTTACCCAACACAGTTCTGGTTATACCTGACTGTCAGAACTTATACCATTTACTAAAAAGGTGTAAGTTACCTTGAATTAATGAAGTCATTATGAAGTTATAAGTGAAGCTCTGACCCCCATTGATCTTGTAACAGAAACTCTCCAAATGTTACGCTAGGTAACCACCCCACCCTCAAATGTTACGCTAGGTAACCACCCCACCCTCAAATCCAGGTCATGTTCATTTATGTCATGGAACAGTAACCATCATTTGTCAATTCCTGTGGTATCATTGAAAATGAATATCCATAATATTTAAGTAAATGTATAGTGGGTATATTTGGGCTTGGCCATGAACATAATTGATAGTGATGATTGTGTGACGCTATTTAGTAAAACAGCCAATGAAATGAGGGCAGGGAACATGGAATGGTTTTCAAAGGATTTCCTTTTGTATATCTTAGAAAAAATCCTCAATTCATACAAAAAAAATAGAATTGCAGGTGATCATAATTTTTGTTAACTCATTATAATTTGTTTTATAGGGGGTTGTTATAAACTCCATAGCTGTGAACCACAGTACAGACTACATGGTGTGTGGTACAGACAATAATCTTGTGTGCATCTGGAAACGCTGTTCTGGAAAGTGACCTGGTGTCTACTGGTAAACGTAGTTCTGGAAAGTGACCTGGTGTCTACTGGTAAACGCTGTTCTGGAAAGTGACCTGGTGTCTACTCGGAAACACAGTTCTGGAAAGTGACCTGGTGTCTACTGGTAAACGCAGCTCTTGAAAATGACCTGGTGTCTACTGGTAAACACAGTTCTGGAAAGTGACCTGGTGTCTACTGGTAAACGCAGTTCTGGAAAGTGACCTGGTGTCTACTGGTAAACGCAGTTCTGGAAAGTGACTTGGTGTCTACTGGTAAACGCAGCTCTTGAAAGTGACCTGGTGTCTACTGGTAAACGCAGTTCTGGAAAGTGACTTGGTGTCTACTGGTAAACGCAGCTCTTGAAAGTGACCTGGTGTCTACTCGGAAACACAGTTCTGGAAAGTGACCTGGTGTCTACTGGTAAACGCAGTTCTAGAAAGTGATCTGGTGTGTACTGGGAAATGCAGTTCTGGAAAGTGACCTGGTGTCTTCTGGTAAACGCTGTTCTGGAAAGTGACCTGGTGTCTACTGGTAAACGCAGCTCTTGAAAGTGACCTGGTGTCTACTGGTAAACGCAGTTCTGGAAAGTGACCTGGTGTCTACTGGTAAACGCAGTTCTGGAAAGTGACTTGGTGTCTACTGGTAAACGCAGCTCTTGAAAGTGACCTGGTGTCTTCTCGGAAACACAGTTCTGGAAAGTGACCTGGTGTCTACTGGTAAACGCAGCTCTTGAAAGTGACCTGGTGTCTACTGGTAAACACAGCTCTTGAAAGTGACCTGGTGTCTACTGGTAAACGCAGCTCTTGAAAGTGACCTGGTGTCTACTGGTAAACACAGCTCTTGAAAGTGACCTGGTGTCTACTGGTAAACGCAGCTCTTGAAAGTGACCTGGTGTCTACTTGGAAACACAGTTCTAGAAAGTGACCTGGTGTGTACTGGGAAATGCAGTTTTGGAAAACAACCCTGTCTGCACTCTGGCTAACAGAGTTCTGGAAAGTGACCTTATGTGTCTAGGAATTCCATTCTAAAAATGTACCTGGTGTTTGTTGCTTATCTAGAAATAGAAAGTGACCTTGTGTGTATGTGGAAATGCAGTTCTGAAAAATGACCTTATAGATATGTGTGTACAGAGAAACATTTCTGAAAAGTTATGTGTCTAGAAATGGGGTACTGGAAAGTGACCTTGGTGTACAACAAAACACTTTCAAAACTGTCTCTTGAGTGCCATATATAAGCCATAATTTCTAGGCAAAAATATGTCACTTACAAAACAAATCATTGAAGAATTAGTGTGATGATTGTACTACATAACGTTAAGGATTCAAATTAGTTGATATATCATTGATAAAATATTAATGTAGCTTATATTGTTGATATATCACTGATAAAAGCTACATATATAGACAAACTATATATTAATGTAGCTGTATATAGTTGATGTTTTACTGATAAAAGCTAGATATATAGACAAACTATATATTAATGTAGCTGTATATAGTTGATGTATTACTGATAAAAGCTCGATATATAGACAAACTATATATTAATGTAGCTGTATATAGTTGATGTATTACTGATAAAAGCTTGATATATATATAGACAAACTATACATATATATACAACATTAAAATGTAGCTGTATATATTGTGGAATTGAATATAATTTTATTTTTTTTTGTGATAGACACGAAACATGTTAGTTGATCCAATAGCCACTGCCTGCCAAATCACGTTACTACCTGTAATTTGTAAATTTTAGTTGTTCAGGTGTAACAGTAATGACTTAATTAAATATTAGCCGATACAGGGATATACAGGTCAACCATAAAGTCTATGAATTGTTCCTGTGTGTATGTTTCAAGAATGATATTTGGGGAAATTTTAGTACTATTTAATTATGCGTAAGGAAATAGCCAAATTAATAGTGTACTGTTTCCAGCTGTGAGTTACGTATACGGATATTCCAGATATCTCTGACAAAAACGATACGACTAAGATAATCTAATGGATGTGATTATTCACGTTGAACTTACTATGTAAGTATCAACATGTAGACATGATCAGTGATGCTTTTTACAGTTACTACTCCATACAACGTGTTTATGGTAATATACAGTGGTTATACAATTTTGTTAAGGGGGAGGTAACCATTTTTTACCACATTCAATGAATGCTTCATTATTGAATTTTGTTTTCGTCTTATACCATTGATTAAGATGCATTATTATATTTGCTTATATGATGTTTTATCAATCATTTGGGAAAATTTCCCTATCTTATCCCATTTAAGGTTTTAAAATTTGTTACCAGAAACAAAAAATCAACAGATTTTATAAAGATACTTGTTTAGGACTGGTTTTCTTACGTAAGGTAATGAGAAACATTTTATTTCGGTTTCATTTTAGTTTTGATGATTTTGATGAAAGGATATCAAATGCGATTTTAATTAATTTTTTATCATTTGTGAAATATTATCCCATTCATGTTTTATTACATTTTCCTCAGTATTGAATCTCTAAATAAATAATTCTCTGATAAATTTGTTATTTTACTGATTGTTGTTATTACTATATATCTGGTAGTGTAGTTGTGATTTTAACAAAGGACACTGTGATACCATTAAAACATTTTTATGTTCTTGACAAAATACAGAATACATGTTTCTACCACAATACGCTGTGTTATTCGACTCTCAAGCCTTGGTATAAATGTGCCGACTAGTGGTATATGACCTTCCGGTCTTTTGATTGGTCAAGAATTCTAACTTTGACCTGAGCTGAAATTGTTATTGACGTCATCAATAATCAAATGACGTCACATCACCAGGTCCCGGCCGTCACCTGTACACCTTATTTGCATACGCGAAATTAGGCTTGGCCATGTTTCCCTTTGATTCAAGCCGATGTTATTGTGGTGGAAACAGGTCACACGACTCATGATTTTTGGATATGGAGTTTATTTAACATTCCTAAGTTATTTTTTTAAAAGTTGCAAAAGACGCTCGCTAAAGCTCGTGTCTTTTGTAACTTTTAAGAAATAACTTACTCGTTTGAAATAAATACCATATATATCCAACAACCACTGTTGTATAACCTCTATATATCATATGAGTCACGTGATACTTTCATTTATGATTAAACCTGATGTACATTTATACAGTAATAAATGTCTGAAAACTTCTATTGGGTTATAATTACCGGTTTTGTAAAGTTACAAGTTTTAATTTCTAATATTTCAATTTCTACTCAAGTTGGACTCAATGAAACTACCAAACTTAATCTGTTTCATTTGCTCATGAATTTGACCAGATTAACACTGATAAGTACTTATGAATACCCATCCGCGGAACGATTTCACTTTTTCTATATGTTGTTATTATAAACATGGAATACTTATTAAAATTATCAAATTCATAATGTATTCTTGTATTTTATGAAAGACCAGATGTGCTAAATACTTCTATTTTGACAAAATAATGCTGTTTTTTAATCCTAAAATGGCGGACTATTTTACTCGACCGACTCGACATGCACAATCCGGAACTCCTCGGGCTTTTCCCCATTTGGACTTGCACAAGCTTCGAGACATTAATATCTACACCGACTTTTTTTATTAAAAAAAAAAACAATTGAAATATAAGGATTGAATCTTGATTTGGTCGATTTCATGGGATCATGAATTGAGTTGCTCTTGAGACAAATTCAACATGAACTGCTTCGCAGTTCATTAAATTTGTCTCAAGAGCAACTCAATTCATGACCCCATCATCATCAGATGGTGGGCTATTCAAATCGCCCTGCGTCCGTGGTCCGTCGTCCGTCCGTCCCTCCGTCCGTCCGTCCGTAAACAATTCTTGTTATCGCTATTTCTCAGAAAGTACTGAATGGATCTTTCTGAATTTCAGATGTAGGTTCCCCTTGGTGCCTAGTTATGCATATTGCATTTTGAGACCAATCGGAAAACAACATGGCCGACAGGCAGCCATCTTGGATTTTGACAATTGAAGTTTGTTATCGCTATTTCTGAGAAAGTGCTGAAGGGATCTTTCTCAAATTTCATATGAAGGTTCCCCTTGGTGCCTAGTTATGCATATTGCGTTTTGAGACCAATCGGAAAACAAGATGGCCGACAGGAAGCCATCTTGGATTTTGACAATTGAAGTTTGTTATCGCTATTTCTGAGAAAGTACTGAAGGAATCTTTCTGAAATTTCATATGAAGGTTCCCCTTGGTGCCTAGTTATGCATATTGCGTTTTGAGACTAATCCGAAAACAACATGGCCGACAGGCAGCCATCTTGGATTTTGACAATTGAAGTTTGTTATCGCTATTTCTGAGAAAGTACTGAAGGGATCTTTCTCAAATTTCACATGTAGGTTCCCCTTGGTGCCTAGTTATGCATATTGCGATTTGAGACCAATCGGAAAACAACATGGCCGACAGGCAGCCATCTTGGATTTTGACAATTGAAGTTTGTTATCGCTATTTCTGAGAAAGTACTGAAGGAATCTTTCTGAAATTTCATATGAAGGTTCCCCTTGGTGCCTAGTTATGCATATTGCGTTTTGAGACTAATCCGAAAACAACATGGCCGACAGGCAGCCATCTTGGATTTTGACAATTGAAGTTTGTTATCGCTATTTCTGAGAAAGTACTGAAGGGATCTTTCTCAAATTTCACATGTAGGTTCCCCTTGGTGCCTAGTTATGCATATTGCGATTTGAGACCAATCGGAAAACAACATGGCCGACAGGCAGCCATCTTGGATTTTGACAATTGAAGTTTGTTATCACTATTTCTGAGAAAGTACTGAATGGATCTTTCTGAAATTGCAGATGTAGGTTTTCCTTGGTGCCTAGTTATGCATATTGCTTTTTGAGACCAATCCGAAAACAACATGGCCGACAGGCGGCCATCTTGGATTTTGACAATTGAAGTTTGTTATCGCTATTTCTGAGAATGTACTGAATGGATCTTTCTGAAATTTCATATGTAGGTTTCCCTTGGTGCCTAGTTATGCATATTGCTTTTTGAGACTGATCGGAAAACAACATGGCCGACAGGAAGCCATCTTGGATTTTGACAATTGAAGTTTGTTATCGCTATTTCTGAGAAAGTATTTAAGGGATCTTTCTCAAATTTCATATGTAAGTTTCCCTTGGTGCCTAGTTATGCATATTGCATTTTGAGACCAATCTGAAAACAACATGGCCGACAGGCAGCCATCTTGGATTTTGACAATTGAAGTTTGTTATCACTATTTCTGAGAAAGTATTTAAGGGATCTTTCTCAAATTTCATATGTAAGTTTCCCTTGGTGCCTAGTTATGCATATTGCATTTTGAGACCAATCTGAAAACAACATGGCCGACAGGCAGCCATCTTGGATTTTAACAATTGAAGTTTGTTATCACTATTTCTGAGAAAGTACTGAAGGGATCTTTCTCAAATTTCATATGGAGGTTCCCCTTGGTGCCTCGTTATGCTTATTGCATTTTGAGATCAATTGGAAAACAATATGGCCGACAGACCGCCATCTTGGATTTTGACAATTGAAGTTTGTTATCTCTATTTCTCAAAGTACTGAATGGATCTTTCTCAAATTTCATAAGTAGGTTCCCCTTGGTCCCTTGTATTGCATTTTTGGACCAGTCTGTCCTGAAAACAACCTGGCAAACAAACAGCCATTATCGTTAAATCTCAAATTTCTTATATAGCTAGGATTCCCTTGTTTGAAAAGTACTGGAGGGATGTCTCAATTTGCACAGATTAGTAAAATGAAGGGAAAAGTAGAGAAAAGATCAATCTGACATGGAACCTATGAAGATCATTCAATGGTGGGCGCCAAGATCCCTCTGGGATCTCTTGTTGGATATGGAATTTATCTCACATTCGTAAGTTATTTTTTAAAAGTTGCAAAAGACACGAGCTAAAGCTCGTGTCTTTTGTAACTTTTAAGAAACAACTTACTGGTTTGAAATAAATACCATATATATCCAACAACCACTCGTTGTGTAACCTCTATATATCATATGAGTCACATGATACTTTCATTTATGATTAAACATGATGTACATACATAATAAATGTCTGAAAACTTCTATTGGGTTATAATTACCGGTTTTGTAAAGTTACAAGTTTTAATTTCTAATATTTTAATTTCTACTCAAGTTGGACTCAATGAAACTACCAAACTTAATCTGTTTCATTTGCCCATGAATTTGACCAGATTAACACTGATAAGTGCGTATGAATACCTAGACAAAATCCTTCCGCGGAACGATTTCACTTTTTTTTTCACAAATTCATAATGTATTCTTGTATTTTATGAAAGACCAGATGTGCTAAATACTTCTATTTTGACAAAATAATGCTGTTTTTTAATCCTCAAATGACGGACTATTTTACTCGCCCGACTCGACATGCACAATCCGGAACTCCTCGGGCTTTTCCCCATTTGGACTTGCACAAGCTTCGAGACATTAATATCTAGACCGACTTTTTTATGAAAGACCAGATGTGCTAAATACTTCTATTTTGACAAAATAATGCTGTTTTTTAATCCTCAAATGACGGACTATTTTACTCGCCCGACTCGACATGCACAATCCGGAACTCCTCGGGCTTTTCCCCATTTGGACTTGCACAAGCTTCGAGACATTAATATCTAGACCGACTTTTTTTATTCGAAAAAAAAAACCAATTGAAATATAAGGATTGAATCTTAATTTGGTCGATATCATGGGGTCATGAATTGAGTTGCTCTTGAGACAAATTCAACATGAACTGCTTCGCAGTTCATTAAATTTGTCTCAAGAGCAACTCAATTCATGACCCCATGAAATCGACCAAATCAAGATTCAATCCTTAAGTGATCAATCAAGTCTATCAGACTTTTAAACAATGTTATGTTAGGTCTGACATATTATTTGGTATTGTTGATGTGTCGTAGGTACAATATACTGTCCCTGACTCGTGTATACAACATCAGATGTCTGGTCACAGGTACAATATACTGTCCCCGACTCGTGTATACAACATCAGATGTCTGGTCACAGGTACAATATACTGTCCCCGACTCGTGTATACAACATCAGATGTCTGGTCACAGGTACAATATACTGTCCCCGACTCGTGTATACAACATCAGATATCCGGTCGCCAGTTCAGCAAGGACCAAATAGTAGATTCTAAAACGGGTAAAGAAAGAAAACAAAACACGTTTTATTAAAATGAAAAATTTATTGATTGTGTTTGATATGGCACTTATGCCATGGGTAACTTTGCCTGCCATTGATACCGTTACCAAAGCCATGGACCGTTACCAAAGTCAGGGATACCGTTTCCTGTCATTGATACTGTTACCTATGCCATGGATACCGTTACCTATGCCATGGATACCGTTACCAAAGGCATGGATACCGTTACCGATGCCATGGATACCGTTACCTATGCCATGGATACCGTTACCTATGCCATGGATACCGTTACCAAAGGCATAGATACCGTTACCTATGCCATGGATACCGTTACTAAAGTCATGGATACCGTAACCAAAGACATGGATACCGTCACCAATGCCATGGATACCGTTACCTATGCCATGGATACCGTTGCCTATGTCATGGATACCGTTACCTATGCCATGGATACCGTTACCTATGCCATGGATACCGTTACCTATGACAGGGATACCGTTACCTATGCCATGGATACCGTTACCTATGCCATGGATACCGTTACCTATGTCATGGATACCGTTACCTATGCCATGGATACCGTTAACTGTGTCATGGATACCGTTACCTATGTCATGGATACTAGTGAAAATGTCTTCTCACACACTCTGATATCCTTTAATACTTATTACAATTCTTTCACACTTTTTTCCTCTATACTACTACTACAGATATGATCCTCATTACAAACGTTTCTTCCATTTATACTATAACAAATACATTCCATTCTTCCTATAAATAAATCACTCTTACATGTCATGCATAACAATCTGATACTGACTAACACTATAACAAAGTAAAGGAGGTGGTGCATAGGAGGGCTAAATCGGCCCACGGAAACATATTTTTGTCAAAATCATAATATCCCCGATTATGTGGGAGGAATTAATTTCCATTCCTCAATGTATATATTCTTTTTTGGTGATTTCATTATTTCCCATCAAACTGCATAAGAAGCTAATGTTTTTACCACTAATTATTATAGAACACATTTTTATTTTCAATTTGTGAAACAAATTCATGCCTTTTGTTTAAGGTTTGAATCATCACGCTCCGTGACACTAAAATTAAATTTCAGCCTAATTTGATGTCTTCTTTGTGAAAATCATTGTTTTTAACTTTTCATTTAAAGTCTAATACCACAAAGTTATTAATGGAATACTATCAAAATTTCCGGTTAGAAATAATCTATGGATATTCATAAACATTTCATGAAACAAATTTATTTTGTGAATTACTGGATATGCCAAGATTTTATTATGTTAAATGCATACACCCCAAAGTTTGGACAACATACATAGTACCGAAAGTACTGAAAAATAGAGGCAAATGCTACAAAAGGTACATCAAAACGTTCGATTAAACATTATTTTACTGCTTTACTGCTTGTGTCAGACAGGGTGCTCCTTTTTAACCCTTGGTTTTTTAATACAATTTACTTCATGACCTTTTTTGTATGCAAAAATCTTTTGTTATCTAGTAATTTTTGATGATTTATTTTTGTTGTGTATTAAGATTAATATGCAGACATGTTTTTTAAAAGCAAAATTTGATAGTACTCCAACGATTATTACATTTTATCTACTTAACAAATAAAAGAAAATTTCAAGAAGGTAATTTTTTTACTGATAATTTTGTTAAAAAAGCTGTAATTACAACTTTCTATTATACAAATTCATACTAAACACACGTTTTTATAAAATATAACATCACATGAGAATATCAATGCAATATGAAATTTATCAAGTACTTTTGTACGATAAATATAATGAATTTTAAAGGTGGGGGTACACATTTTTTACAGAAATCATGTTAGGTGGCGCTGCGTATACAGCATTTGCCAATTTTCGTTTTAGTGTCTCAAATGACATGTATTTGGTAAAAGTCTATCATAATATCATGCATAAAATAAGATTCTGCTGTGGGCCGCCATGCACCACCTCCTTTGCACCCAAAAAAGCACCATCACAATTATTGACAGCTATGGTAATCATCGTTAGCAAATATATTTCATCTTTTGTTTGAAAATATGTTTCTTCATTGGCTAATTATTTCTATAATTCAGGTTACAAAGTGTCCATCACCAGTACATTGGCCTGAAATAATACGTGTTTCCGCTCATATGCCAGAAAAAGGAATTTTTTTTTTTTTTTAATTAAGAAAGTTTTTACTCTGGTTATAAAGACAAGGACTATTCCTTACTTGACCATACAAACTCCAGAGTAGGCACAGACATACAGGGTCGGAAGGGTTAGCAGGAACACGGGATTATTTAGGCCTAATGTATTAATCGTACTTCACACTGCAATATATACAGAATCGAATATCTAATAAGTAAATTTCCAAACAAATATCAATATATAAAGAAACAACACGGATCAGAATCAGAAAGGTGGGGTTTCCAGCAATCTTAATTTCTCATAGGAAAAAAGTTAACGAATTTTTTACCCTTAGAGACCACTCGCCGACACATTGCTTTGTGCCATCAAAGTTGGTTCCCTTGTCTATACATTTTACCCAAATTAATCGGAGATGCACTAATCAACTCATTATGGAGCTACATTACTAAGCAATGAATGCAGATTGTCACAAATAACATTTTGATTGTCTTCCATATTCAGTCCATTCAAACTTATTTAGCATATCTATAGAGAGCTTTTTAACTTACCCTTACCCTGACCAAAGATCAAAACTTCACCATTTGTGTAAATAGTTTTATATCTATGATTTGAAGTATATTATTAAGAGCTTCTATCCCATTTATAAAATTTCGTCTGGATTAGTGCCGTTCTCACCACAGGGGCTTGGCACGATTTTCCAAATGATGGTTCATATATATATGTATTATAGTATATATATGGACCATCATTTGGAAAATCGTGCCAAGCCCCTGTGGTTCTCACCATGAAAAATAGGTGTGTAGGTACGGGTTGTAAGGTTGTCTTGACGAGAGACATTAAAGCTAGAAAAGTATGACTTTTAAAAGCAGATGACAATAACTTTACTGATGATCAAGAGATTGACATGTGTCCGAAGTGTTTCAAGAATTATCAGAAACGAAAGCTACAACCTACATATCCCTTCATTATCCATAGAGGATCTATTTAATTAAAGCGCGCAAAACACCTAACTCGTCTTTCATCATAAAGTGCGTTGTCCTTGGTCCTCATATCATCTCACAGGGGAAGGTCTTAAGCCAAACGTTGAAATTCGCACTGATGAAAGAGAAATGTGGACTTCCAGCTAACTTCCAGATCAAAGGAAATCACCAATGACCTTTTAAGGATATCAAATGTTATCAAAGCAGGAGTCTTACTCTGCGTTTCTCCCCTCTGGATGATGCAGGCTGTAAAGTCTGGACAGGTGGGACAAGAACACAGTTTCTAGAAATTCTTTCTCACATTGTTCGTCCTTTATTGACAGTGATATTTACACTCCAAACCACGAAGACACAATCGTAGGAACAGTGTTCAGCTTTTTTTAACATGTCAGTTTCCAGTAAATCGAAAGCATTCATTCGATAGTAAAAACGTTAGAAATAACAATTGTTTCTTGGACGTGAAAATCATACAAGAGAAAACATTCTGGAGCACAACACAGTGTTCTCCGAATCATTATTTTTGGTAAGCGGGCAACTGTCATACTTGACGGTATATGAGAAACAGTCAGACCTAAAGGGAGACAACTTCTAATTAAGGAACAGATAACAGGTGTGACCCTTTTTCGGGATTTTAATAAATGCAGCTGTATAGTTTAACATAACATTGTATAAGTTTAAAGCTAATCACCCAAGTACATGTACATGATACAACACTTATTCATTAAAGCTGAGTTGAAACCACGTGGTTTGGAGAGCACGGGTCAGGAGTCTTGTAATGGCCCCGTCACACTGTACCGTATGAGAGAAACGTATGAGTTGCGTATGAAAATTCCTAATATAATTTTCATACGCACAAAAAGCCCTTGAAAATACAGAATTGTGCGTATACTTACCGTATTGAACCTATGAGTAGCGTATGAGTGACCAGCGTATGGCCAGCGTATGAACTGCGTAAGCCCAGCGTACCGCCTATCACGTGACAAAGTGCCTATATAAAGGCGGAAACATTGCTAAGGCCGTAATAGCGGACGTAAAACCCATAAATAAAATGCATTATTGCAGTAGACGGCGGACGATCAACATCTATCTCCATCATGCCTCCTAAGAAGCAATCATCGTCTGCCCGGGCTGTACAATACACCTTCCGCCAACGTATGGCAACTTATGTCCAGCGAACTCGACCTATGAGTAACGTACCTATATCGTACCTCTAGCGTATTCAGCGTATGCCTAGCGTATGCTTAGCGTATTAACCATACGTCCGCATACGCACAAAATTTTTGAACATGCTCAAAAAATTATTTCTGCCTCAGCGTATGCCAGCGCATGCCAGCGTATCCCAGCGTATGCCAGCGTGTTTGAAACGTATACAACCTATGTCTAACGTACCCCTAGCGTATGTCAGCGTATACCAGCGTATGAGTGATAATTTTCATACGCTGGCATACGCTAGTACGATACGCAACAGTGTGACAGGGCCATAAAGGGGTAATCGGGAGTTCTCGTGTTTTATCGGCCTTTTAAAAATCTGATATCGGCCGACTAGCATCGGAACTCCTACCATAGTGAAAAGGCGGAGGGGTACTTCAGTGTATGTTTTTAACTATTCAATACCGCCGTGTGGATATAAAACACATATATAGAAACATCCATCCTTTTTCGACATACCTGACCATACGGGTATGCATGTCAACATACATAAACAGGTCAATCCACTCATTTTAAAGTTCAACTCCGAGTTTCCAAACATTTCGCGGCCATATTTGTAATGCGAATCACGTGATCAAAGTCTCACAGGAAACTATTTTCAGCATGAGAAATTGAGCTACAAATAACAATGTTCAATATTTGGCACACATCTGACTTTGAAAAGAAAATATAATAGTTTTATCAATAAAACGTGGACTAGTGCTAACTGTATCACCAACTCACTAAGGGACAAAGCGGACAACTGGTTATGTGCCCATGCTACACAGTTCAAAGCTGTATATGAAGGAGATAATCCCGTGATGTCCCTATAATAGGAGTACTTTGTTGACACCAGTTAGTGGCCAAGATCTATCCGAGATCGACGAACAAAGAGCAAAAATGCGGATTTCATTTTCAAGACATTGTTTTTCTTACATAATCGGTTGACTGAACTGCTATATACATATACGTGTAAAAAAAACGTTTATAAATAACAACCAACGTTCGCAAATAAACCCTATATAACCTTAATAATATATAAGTTACACACAACCTATGTACTTGGCGCTACCGCATCGATAGGTCCTCCAGTTGTGTAATACTCTTAAATCTGGTGGGAACGTCAATACACTGCGTCACAACACACAATGACGTCATCATAAGGTACCATTGATCAAGGACGATTGGTTGAACATGTTACCAACCAGTGACGTACCGTTCACTGAGGTAGAGTTCAACATTGTTGTCATATTTGAATTCATTTCCACCATGTTCTGAAACGGATTTCCCTCATACAAAATGCCTGAAAATACATGAAATAAATAGAACAAATTCTGTTAGTAATTTTACAAATATTATATCGGAGAAGGTTGAAGATTGGTGGAAAAGAGTTTTTTTAACCGGTAAGTCACACTTAAGAGATTCTCATTCTCCAATCTGAAGTTATAGTAATTTGCAGAATGAAGCCTATGAAAACTTATTCTCTAAATGTACCATTATTTCCAGATTATTAAATGCTGTAAAAAAAGAGTGATTGATTCGATAGCTTTAGAAGACCTAATTCTTGAAAATATTTTTTGAAATTCAAAGGGGAATACATCTTCTAAAATTATAATCATTTTTAAAAAGTACATTTATGTTTCAAAATTTGAAAACAGATTCTTAAGTTGTATGAACTCTGAAAAAAATCACTACAATAAGAAGAAAGGGTCTCTGGACAGTTATAAACTAAGGACATATTCCCACTTTGATTATATGAAGTGATTCATTCGACAGTTCATAGTATATCAATTTTTATTGTACTAATGTTAAATCATTCTTCTAACAATAATGCAGAAACAGTTAACTACTAAAAAAGAAAAGGCATTTCCCCATTATATCTATATTTCTACCTGTGGCCATAACACCACACGTTTGGTATTGTCTGCTGTAAATTGTGGTCGTATATGTAATTCACCTTTGGTCACACTGTATAATACTCCATATCGTATTACTTGTTTTGTGATGTCGTTTAATTGTGTTGAAAATCAATAAACATTTAAATGATAAAAAAAAATACAAAAACGTTACACAGTGGTAACGATATAGCAATACTATAACTGACTTGATCGTTTTATTAAAACGGTGAAGTATTAAATCAGCATTAAACAAAATGGTCTGCAATTCTTAAGAAATCTTACCTGCTACGCATGCGGTCATGAAGCAAGCGACGTTCCCACCAATCATGGCCCTGAGCATGCCCTTCGCGTAGTCCTGTCGTCTGCTGGGATCGGCGGCAGTAAATGCACCAAGGTTGATCCCCATGGCAGCAATACTTCCAAACCCGCACAGAATGTAGGTAGCGATCACTATTGAACGTTCCTTTAAGTAAAACAGTATCGAAGATTATGATATACAAGGGTACCCTACGCCGTTACCTGATTCAAATCAGTAGCGTGTGTGCCCACCCCTGGAATCAGTCGCTGCTCTTATTCTCCTTAACATTGACCCCATCAAGGTGTTTATTGCCCTTTGAGGGATATTATTCCACTCCTAAATAAGTGCCTGCGTGAGTTTAGCGACGTTAAATGCGACGTTGACGCGCTTCCTAACCCCCACCCCCTGTCCAGCTCGTCCTATAAATGCTCGATTGGGGACACGGTAAACCCTAGCAACATTTGGCCTCACGTTGTGTTGCTGCAACGTAAGTTTACGTTGATGGATAAGAGGAAGACCCTGTGGCCTCATGCCCAGATCCCGATATCATACTGCTGTAAGATTACCATAGATAACCACGAGAGGTGACGCCTGGAGTTATCCCTACCCATACCATAACAGACCCTCCCCCGAATCTGTCACTTCATACACGTGTCAGAATATCACTCACCACGACGTCGGTCAATAGACACGATGTCGTCCGTCTGACCTGTAAAGCGTATCCGTAGAAAGACATTTGAAAAATAATATGTGAATTTCAAACATTAATTTGTATATATATTGTAAAATTTTGGAATGAGATGTTCTGAAACATCATGCCCTTCCCGTAGTCTTGTTATCATCATCCTGTATTGAACGAACGTTTATGCAGTGTATACTACAAACTTTGTCTAAATGTATGAGAAATATGTGTTTCACTATTCTGCACAAAATTATATATTGTATTATGCTGTTGTAATTTTTGTTGACATATTGTCGCGAATAATAGCGTGCCTGAGTGCTAATAAAACTCTTGGAACTAGTCGGCGAACAACACGTGTCTCCAATGGGCCAAACAAAATAGATTAGGTGCATGTGCAAGTAGCTACTGCATTCGACGTTGGCGTCGACTCTACGTAAGTGGCGGGCCAACATAGGGACGTCGTGGCCTTAAATGAAACTCCAGCAACCGATTCTTAACCGTTCTTCGACACTCTGGCCGACCATGAGTGTCGACAACTTGATGTTCCGTCACCGTCGCCGTCTGAAATCGGTTTTAGAGGTGCAAGAGACGTATGCCTCTATCTTACCGTCGCGACGTAATGCGCGGGCGTCCGTTCGGTACGGTCATCCAGCAAGAGACGTATGCATCTATCTTACCGTCGCGACGTAATGCGCGGGCGTCCGTTCGGTGCGGTCATTCAATCTCCCTGAAGCTCCGAGACGCTAAAAGGTAAACGAGAGACTGTTGTCTCATGTACACAATATTGCTGCCTATATGACGTTGCGAACGCACCTGTCTTATCAGAGCAATGGCCCTACCCCTATCGACTCCACTCAATCGCGGCATTTCGCTGTACAATTGCTTCGAAAAGAAATGTTGTGTTACTGATATGTACTGCTCGATTTGTAATGATTTACCAGCACATATTGTGCAAGAGCACTGTACCCCGGATGTACGCTTTCTTGAAAAATCTTCTGAAAGCATGCAACGTGTCGTGGGGTCACGGTCGACCGAATTCTAACTGAAGAACATTTTCAAAGTGCTTGTATGCAGCACAGTGTGAAATTTAACAGAATTTAGAACGCATGTCTAAAAGTTATAAGAAAACCGAGCTTGCGTTTCGTTTTTCCGCTAGTATAAATTTTCAAATTGTCCATCATACATCAATTCGAAAGGCAAGAGGAAACAATGTACTCTGTTAGAGATTGCTCTCAAAGCCAATCTAGACTGGTACTTCAGTTTCCTTTTCTACGATAAGACAGATGTACAACCGGAAATGGTTCAATGGTTCTATCGGAAATGGCTTAACTGAAGTTTTGTATCACTTACATTTATTTCGTCATTCTTGATCATCGTCCCAAGGTCGGCGAAAGACAGAAACTCGTTGATGAATATTTTCTTGCCGATGAGTTCCGCTACCTTACCACAGTCCTGCCAGCGGACTCCCATCACTAAGGCCAGGGGCATGAAGGTGTATGAGCAAAGGAACTGTAACAAACACCGGCATATGGACAGTAACAAACACCGGCATATGGACAGTAACAAACACCGGCATATGGACACAGCATCTCGCCATCAAATGAATAATGAGGTTATCAAACGGGTTACCAACCCCTCCCCCCTTTTATTTTGCCTAAATATGAAACGAGCTGCTGATGAGAAGTCTTCAATGTTGGAGGTAACAAATGACATTCCGAAGTTCTTTACAATAGCAGAAGAAAACTAAGGCAGATACTTGTTTTGAATTTACGGCATGAAGGAGGGAAAACTGCTATCCTGCCACGTGTTACCTGTGACGATGACACACTGCTAACCCAATTAATTTTGTCTATCGAACATGTATCGCTCCCATGTTTCTTTCCTGATTTATTAACTCTAGACCACCCAGATCAACTCGGATGACGGGTTAGTTTGGTTTATTTTAGGCCATCACAATGAGGTAATTTAAGGATTCCAAAGTTTAAGTGCTTTATGTGGTACTATTTGTTATTTCTTATGCACTAAGACGATAGCAACGAGAAAGACGTTGAAAACAATACATATATTGTAATGTATAAAAAAGCATTACACGTACTTATATATGTCTAGCGTGTATCTACTTCTGCAAATCATTTAGATTAGGTTAGCACGTGGTATTTATTGTACTTAATGTTGTAAATACCTGATCATATCTATACTGTACGTTTGGTATACGGCACTTTGATATATCTAGGCTGGGATTGATCACGTTCATTAAAACGTCTTTGGTTTAGGTGTTTGTACGCTATCTGTTACAAACGCCCAACAGAAGCTGACCAGTAAACAGGTTTATCGTTGAAATTAAAGATAGATATCGCTGGAGTCCCCAGGCTAATGGTTTGTTGCTATTACCTGGAAGGTGACCTCTGGATGGCCGACACGTGATCCCATGGAAGACAGAAAATAGTCCAGGAAGGCGAGGAGTGAGATGAAAGCGATGAGGTTGACGGTGACGTAGGAGATGAGTTTGATAGCCGTCAATGCTCCAGCCGAGGCTGCCTCCATAATGTTATACTCATTCCTATATGTAAAACACCTGGGACGTTACATCTTAACAAATACATTTATCGAGTTTATAAATTTCCCCTTCACACTTGAACAAACAGTTTATATATTTTTCTAATGACACGGTTTCTCAAGGCCAAAATGTTTAACATTTATTTACCGAAATATTTATCAAGGGTCAATGTCCGTCTTCTACGCTATGCGATTTTTCTCCCGTTACGCCGTCGGCACATGACTCTAGGGTATACCTGTTCCCCCCTAGTGTTGGGCATTTTATTTCAATGACGATTTCCCGACCTATCTACAATACACAGGGAATCATATTACTCTCACCCAACATTAAGGTTCATGTAGACATCCTTCTCCTCTCCGCGCGGTACTTCCGTTTCCGGCCAATTGAGTTTACTAACTGCTAATGCAGCCGGGGCAGACATGAATGACGCAGTGATCACGTGCTCAGCTGGAACCTGTGTTGCAGAGAAGCACATAGTGACGAAATGTTGCTTGTATTACTTATGTCAAATATGTTTTTCTTCATTTGAATGGCACGCCACTGCACATAGACAAAGGGTAATGTTTGACAGACAAAGTATGAGTAGACAAAATGTTGGTTCTATAGTCCATCATTATCAAACTGTGATTACACTTACTCCGAATTCGATGTAGGCGGCGATGACTGTTCCAGCCACTGTAGCAAAGCCTGACGTCATCACGGCATTGAGCTCGGATAACGTGATATCGCGAAGGAACGGCTTCAAGGCAACGGTAGACACCACCTGTTAAAACATATGTGTTACAGGTCGTCAAAGACATACGGCTTCCAGGTCACTACAGATGTTACCTATCCTTTCCAGTAAGAGAGTCATGAGAACATAGAAAAGCTGCTTCAAAGACGTGGTAAATGTTATGTTTTAACTTTGTCTAAGGAATATGGCTCTAAAGCATCGCTGGAGGCCAACGAGAAACGTCTACTCTTGTCCTTTGCATCTGGTGGATTTCAAACAATGAAGAAAGTCAACACCATTGCAGAACGGACTGAGGGATGACGTGAAGGTTATCTTTTATTATAGTATGAGAAAGTCGAGACCATTGCAGAATGGTTTTAAGGCATTAGTAGATGGTTTTAAGGCATTAGTAAATGCTGCCTACGTTTTCCCGCTCATTTTACGTTGTCTGTGTCTCTTCCTACAGAGTACTTACCTGTCCAATGAAGATATGAGCTGCAGTGGCGAACGACTCTACAGCTGTGGTGTTCATTGTGTACTGGAATAACTTGGCAAGACCCTTAATGATGACCTGCATCACCCCAAGGTAGTACAGTATAGATACAACGGCACTGAAGTACACCACCACCGGCAGGATCTGGGGACAGACAAAGTTATATCACTGTAGTACACCACTACCGGCAGGATCTGGGGACAGACAAAGTTATATCACTGACGTACACCACCACCGACAGGATCTGGGGACAGACAAAGTTATATCACTGAAGTACACCACCACCGACAGGATCTGGGGACAAAGTTATATCACTGTAGTACACCACCACCGACAGGATCTGGGGACAGACAAAGTTATATCACTGACGCACACCACCACCGACAGGATCTGGGGACAGACAAAGTTATATCACTGACGTACACCACCACCGGCAGGATCTGGGGACAGACAAAGTTATATCACTGAAGTACACCACCATCGACAGGATCTGGGGACAGACAAAGTTATATCACTGTAGTACACCACCACCGACAGGATCTGGGGACAGACAAAGTTATATCACTGACGTACACCACCACCGACAGGATATGGGGACAGACAAAGTTATATCACTGACGTACACCACCACCGACAGGATCTGGGGACAGACAAAGTTATATCATTGTAGTACACCACCACCAACAGGATCTGGGGACAGACAAAGTTATATCACTGAAGTACACCACCACCGGCAGGATCTGGGGACAGACAAAGTTATATCACTGAAGTACACCACCACCGACAGGATCTGGGGACAGACAAAGTTATATCACTGTAGTACACCACCACCGACAGGATCTGGGGACAGACAAAGTTATATCACTGACGTACACCACCACCGACAGGATCTGGGGAC